>NC_133325.1:774870146-774957646 GCF_042186555.1 Aquarana catesbeiana
GGGAGCGCTCCCAAACCATCTCAAAGATGCTGATTGCAGGACTTTTTACAACATCCCGCAAGCGCACCGCCCCACTGTGAAAGCACCCATTGGCCAGAAAACTGCCTCAGTGTGAAAGGGGTTCTTAAAAATCAATAAGACCCCTTTCACACTGAGGCGGTTTTCAGGCTCTTTAGCGCTAGAAAAAGCCTCTGAAAACCGCCTCCTATTCATTGCAGTGCGTCTTTTCACACTGGGGCGGTGCGCTTACGGGACGTTACGAAAAAGTCCTGCAATCAGCATCTTTGGTGCAGGTTGGGAACGCTGTATTCAGCACTCCCAAAATGCTCTGCCCATTGCAATGAATTTTACAATTATTGGAAGGTAAAAATCGTCCCACTAGCTGCCGAAAAGTGAAGCTGAAACAGCGCTTTATCACTAACAACACAGGCGCTCGGTGTGAAAGGGGTCTTAGCTGCATACTCAGCAAGCAAATTAAATCAGCTGCTGAACATACTTAAAAAACCTGAGGATTTAATATCACTTTAAATACATGAAGGTATAGGTAGTATTTTTAGGAGGGCGGTATTTTCAATATGAAGCCAAGATTAAAACAAAAAAAAAACAAAAAAAAAAACACAGGGATCTGACTTCAAACTAGCGAGTTAAAAGCTAACCTAAGAAAGTAAAAGAGTAGTTGATGCTTGGAACAGAATTCCAGCAGAGGTATGGCGACAGTCAATAGTAAGAATTTAAAAATGCTCAGAATAAGCAAAGGTTTAGCTTCTAGTCTAAATAAAAAAAAAAGAGTCGTGTGTATTCTTCCTGGAATCTCAGTGTGCTTTGTGCATTTTTTCCCCAAATCTGTGCAGTAATCCAGTGTGAGAAGTCCTGTGATAAAGACCGCTCACTGCTGCTCTCTATCCTTGTGCAAGGTGACTGGTCTTGTATCCGCCCCCTTCCTGCAGTTATTAGCAGTGGGTGGAGCCAGTTGGGCTCCACCCACAGCTCTGCTCTCTGCACAGGCTATGAACAGCACAATAATGATGTCACTGCTACTTTTACATGGTAACAACTGGGCTTATAAAAGAACTTGGTGTGTACAAAGAGGCAGTATTTCCTTTAAAACTACTGCGTTTTAGGGCCCTTTCACACTGCTCTGTAGCAAAATCATGGTAAAAAAAAAAGCATATGCGTTTTTTACCAGGTTTTTGTGGTTTCATTAGCATTTTTTGTGCGTTTTTGGGTTGCCTGCACCTGTGAAAAATGGACATACGACTTAAAAATGCACCAAAAACTCGAATCCATTCATTGCGATGGGAAGCTGCGTTTTTGGTGCGGTTTTTAACACCGTACCAAAGATGCAACATGCAGGACTTTTCGAAACGCACCACACCCACAGCGCAGTGGAATGAAAAGTCACATAGGATTTAAAGGGAAACCTTTTTTTGTGTTTTTCTTGCAGAGCAACAATACAGGAAAGAAGTACCAGACTTAGTGGTAGTAAACCACGTTTAAAAAGGCGGGAAAAAAAAAAAAAAAATGCTCCCCCACCTCCGCAAAATAAGTCCTGCGAAACGGATCCCTTGAGCAGCAACCAGTCATCTTCATCCGGTCTTCCTTCCGGGTTCGCAGGCTCCGGCTGTTTGAAAGGCCATGCTGCGATGAGGTCACTCCTGCGCATGCGCACAGGAGTCCCGGCTCCTGCACAGCTTATTCAAAACAGACGGCGTGCCAACCAATCAGAGCACAGTGAGCATGTTCCGGTGACATCACCAGCTGCCTCATATGTAAATATCTCCTAAACTGTACAGGTTTAGGAGGATACTTAGGCTGGCCATACACGGGCGAATTTCGAAAGAATTTTCTTTTGAAAATCAGAAATTTTGTGCATTTTGTGATCCAATGACGCCACCATTGATTTTCAGAATTCAGCCAACCAAGCCTTCAATTTCACCTCCTGCTGCTACAGAAAAGAATTTTTGTGGCTGGGAATCTTCTTCTTTTCTTTCTGGGAATTTTCTTTTCTTGCACATGCCCATTTCTTTTTCGATTACATTTCTCGCACGTTTCTCCCATCAATGATTAGAATATCGTTTGTTTTTAAAAAAATTTCCAACATGTCCGATTACTCAAATTCACTGGCCGCATGAAAATCGGCTGGTGCTGCAGCCCACTAATGGTGCGAAATACTAACGAAAATTTGTAGATAAGATTTTCGAAAATTCTTTCGAAATTTGACCCATGTTTGGTCTGCCTTACAGTACCTACAGGTAGGCCTTATTATAGGTTTACCTGTAGGTACAAAACAAAAAGGAGTTTACTCCCACTTTAAGCTTGAAGGTGTAAGAGCGGCAAGGATGTGGAATTCCCTTCCACAGGCGGTGGTCTCAGCGGTGGGGCATCAATAGTTTCAAAAACTATTAGATAAGCACCTGAACAACCACAACATACAGGGATATACAATGTAATACTGACATATAATCACACACATGGGTTGGACTTGATGGACTTGTGTCTTTTTTTCAACCTCACCTACTATGTAACTATGTGTTAAAATCTAAAGATCAGCGATTGGGTTCACATCTACTTTGATCCAACACACTGCAGCTTCTAAAACAAGAGCACAAACTTTTATCCGAAACCACACAAAAAGCTCCCATTTCTCTTTAAACTTCATCACAGGACTGAGCACTACAAAAGGACTAAAGATTCAAACCCTGAACAGACACCACTCATGGCTGGAAATAGGTAGGGACAACAGAAAGAACTGTGGCCATTGTGTTTCCGATATATAACAAGTTAAAATTCTTTCTGAAAACTTTCAAGCCTAAAAAAAAAAAAAAAAATGAAAAAGGAAAGAGAAGCAGAATCTCACAAGTTACAATACACAACAAAAGTTCTTTGAAAAAAGTTTGACAGGTAAGAAGGACCTTTGATGCTTCCAACTTCTGACAAAAGTTCAGTCAGCTGCATGTGGGCCAAAAGTAACCCAGAAAGTAACCCAGAAAAAGGTCTGCAGCTTTGCTCACTCAGCTGACCCCCAAGGTGAAAGGGGGCATTTTCCAACTAATCAGCAATGTGAATGCAACATTTCTCCCCTGACCACCAACAGCAGGGGGCACTACACTGACCACCAATGTCAGGAGCCCCGTGTTTCCTACTGACAATTTGCTGGTCATTATTACAGGTTTCGGCTCATGATTATTACAGAAAATAATATTTTGGTAAATGTGATAATGCTTAACCGCTTCCATACCGTGCAAATTCCGGCATGCCTTTCCTACATGTAAAATTATTTTGCTAGAAAATTACTCAGAACCCCCAAACATACATAAAACTTTTTTTTTTTCCTCTCTAATTTTTGGGGCGTAGGCAGATAGTCAGTGCCGCTGCGGCACTGACTATCTGCCTACGCCCCAAAAATTAGAGAGAAAAAAAAAAGTTCTTACTCTGCTCTCACCTCCTGGGCCCCTCTGTTGACCTGATTGGGCCCAGGGAAATGTCATTTATTGATTCGTGCATTTGATGACAGCCAAAGGCCGAAACGCGGCGGAAATTTGTGGATGAGGTTATTGCTGTAATGCTTAAATAAATATTTTCCATGGAAAAGCTGTCGAGTTGCCAGCCTGTACTTTCTATGGATCTATTGTGATTAGCCAGAGCATCAACTACTCTACACACCAGATAGAGAATATATATATAGAAGATATTGCGCTGTCAGAAGCAAACGTGTGTAAGCAGCTAACACATACAAGTGACCTAATCCTGTAGATAAAACTATATAAAGCAAAAGTGTAGCGCTAACAACTAAAAACATAATCCATAACCATATTCATGGTCTAATCCAATGTAAAAATTACATAAATGTGTATAATAATCCTTTAAAGTAATATACATAAAGTCCGCAATAGAAAAACGTGCTAGTGGTACATTTGAATAATCCTTAGAAAATGAAAGTCTTTAAAAAGGTAAATAGCACCAAAAAAAGTGAAGAGATTTGTGAATGTGTTGATAGAAGATCCACCACCATTTAGATTGGGGGCTTACCGGAAAGATTGGACACAGATGGGTGTACACCCACTGAGTCAATCTAGCTTGTAACTGTGGGGATCCACGGTGGTGTCTAATGGATGTGGGGGTTAAACCAGGTGACCCAGGTACTTGCGAGTGTTATATATGGCAAAGGGAATAAATCCACTCAGGCATCCAGAGTATATATAGAAAAAACGTGAGAGTACATAGCGTGATACTGTATAAAGGGTTTAAAACTCATTTATTGAAAGTAAGAACACTCACATTTCAGAAAAAAAACAGCGCTTTTAAAATGCAGGTATCTGGCAATGTTGGTGGTGTCAGCAGTTCATCCCGACGCGTTTCGTCCTAGGGGACATCATCTGGGGTCTACACACTCTACACACCAACTATAATATATAGCGTAAGGGCTTGGGTGAGTTTTTCTCTTGCTAAATGTCTTTTATTGCATGGTGAGCAAGTAGGAGCGGGGGGGGGGGGGGGGGGGGTCTAGTAAAATCTATTCCTTTAGGCAAACATGAACAATAATGTTGCCCTGGGCCCTCCTATTTAGCTGATGGGGCCTTGGCCCAGTACAACAGGACCACTTGTAAGGCCTTACCAGCAGCCCTGCTTCTGAAGGTGAACCTTTTCCTTTAATATTTATCTGAGATTGCAAAAATGAATTTGGAGAACACAAAATGGATTTATATCCTCTGTGGTTATTGAGGGATTTACAGTATTTCATTAAAAGTACAGCTTTTAGTCTTTTGGTAACCCAAGATTCATATTCTGCACGCAGCAAATTGATGAACCCGGGATCCTTTTTGTCCTATTTCTTCAGTTACCCAATGCCCGCCATATCCATACCACTGTCACCTGCAGCAATTCGGTGACTCTTCCTTGTCTGCGGTGGTCTGACATAGCAGGAACCTTTTCTTGTGCCTCATACCGGGTGTCAAGCATGTATACTCAGGGTGGAGGAAGCAGAGGGTAACTCGAGCTGTGCACAATGACTAAATGACCGTATGCGCTAGATGTAAAAGAAAAAGAAAGAAAAAAAAAAAAAAAAAAGAAGCATGGAAATTTCCTTGGCGATGTAACGAGGCCCTACTGTATTCACCATATGTGCGGGGCATGCAGATAACAATGGCAGCCGTGTAGGGAGTGCCTTTGGTCAGAAGAGAACACGGCAGCCTAATAGGAATTCTTTGTTCTTCAAAAGGGTCTCCTCTCCCCTTTTGTGCTTCACTTAATTCATGGCATCTGAGCTGCTCTTGAACTTGACAGGCTCGGAGAAAAAGAATGGGGGGGATGGGAGGAAAGGGGAATAAAAGAAAAAAAAAAAAAGCCTTCAAATGAATTTCCTCAGAAAATAAAAAAAGACAGGGAGAGGGGGGGAAAGAAATGATTACTCTTCAAGCTAAGGGCACTGGACTTTCTGGGAGACGGAACCGGTCGGAAACTTTGGCTACAACTTATTTATTTTATTTTTGATCTCCAGGCTTCTCTATATTTTTAGCTAGAAATTGGGTATTCATGATGTGTCTTCAGACGTGACCTCCGAGGCCTCTACTTAATAAAGCAAAGAGCAGTGTGCACCTGGAGTAATCCAATGCATCCAATCGGAAATGAGCTTTTATTGTTCCGACTACGATGGCAAAACCTGGTAGAAGAGGGTGATGGGACACATTGTGGTTTACATTATTGAAAAAAAAATAAACACAATCACAAGACTTATCAAGTTGATATTTCAAAAGTATTTCTCAATATTTTTTAAATCTGCAGCTTTCATTAAAAGAATCCCTGCTGGTAATGCCTGTTGAAGGGCGACAACGTTCTGCCCCTGAACCCAAATGATCTCCTGTGTTGTCATATGCTCTCTCAAGGTAAGACTACAAGTGCCGACACTCATGGTACAAGCATGGACCACCGAAGTCACCATTAGGAAACCCACCCGGAGGAAGGCATTATAAAAAGGAGGTACCCAGTAGAGTCTACAAGAAAAATACAGCTAGCCTGACTAGGTAATCTTTAATCCTATGCCAAAACAAAGGGTGCTGCTTAGGGCTCCAACAGGTCCTTATCTGCTGTCGGGCGCTGGGAGTGCGGGCGATCATCCCAGCTCTATGAAGATCGATGCAAAGAAGAAAAAGTCCCAAAAGCCACACATCACAGCAAAACCCTGTGTGTGGGAAAGTCAAAACAGCCTCAGCCCGGACTCCGTCCAGGCCACACATCCCTACGCGTTTTGCCCCACCCACAGAGGGTAATCATTAAAGTAAAATAATGCATTTGGGTGGCAAAAATATGAATGCAATCTATACACTGGGGGGGGGGGGACCTCTGGGGGAATCTAGGATGGAAAAGGACCTGGGGGTCCTAGTAGATGATAGTAGGGCTGCAACTAACGATTATTTTCATAATCGATTAGTTGGCCGATTATTGTTTCGATTAATTGATTATTCGATTAATCACCTTAAAAAAAGTGTAGTGTATAATTTAGTTAATGTGTAAAGTTTTAAAAAAAAAAAAAAGGTAATTTATTCTTAAATATCTCTGTGCTGTGGAGCATATAAATAACCAACTATATGGTTAGGGAGCAAAATATCGAATCCACTCTCAGCATAACAGACAGAAGAGATATACTGTACATACTATTAGAGGAGATATACTGTATATACTATTAGAGGATATATACTGTATATACTATTAAAGGGTGAATCTGGTAAATATCATCAGACTCAGTGATCAAATTTTTTTTATTAAAAACAATGTCTTCCTTCAAAAAATGTCATTTTAAGAACGTTCGTTCTTTCATTCAGCGAATGTACAAAGATTTTTCATCTGAATATTCTCGTCTGAAAATTGATCCGTGTGGTCAGCATATGGCTCAGTACACATCTATGCAGTTTGCTTTTGATCTGTTTCTACGGTGCTTTTTGCTGTGCATTTTGATTTCTGCACAGGCATTTTTTTGGCCAATTTGTTGTTGGGCAGATTAAACAACAAAAATTGCTGCAAAAACGCATTACATGCTTTTCTGCAGCTTTTCAATTGAAGTATATTGAACCAAAAAAGCACCGTTTTGCGTGAACGTGTCCCATAGGAAAACATGTAAATGAGCTGTAGTGCATTTCTGCAAAAAGCACCAAAAAACACACATAGATGTGAACCAGGTCTAAGACGTTTAGTAACATAATGGGGTTAAAAAAAACTAAAATTAGCCCTTTATAGTACAAAAAAAGCAGATAATCACTACTGTAAGGGGTTAATTTTTTTGAATATAGAACTGTTAAAGTAATATATGCAGTAGCGATAATTTGCTCTTCTATAAAGGGCTCATTTCAGGGTTTAACCCCATTATGTTACTGGCCGATTAATCGATTATGAAAATAGTAATCGATTAATTTCATAATCGATTAGTTGTCGATTAATCGATTAGTTGTTTCAGCCCTAGATGATAGGCTCAGCAATGGCATGCAATGCCAAGCTGCTGCTAATAAAGCAAACAGAATATTGGCATGCGTTAGAAACGGGATTAATTCCAGAGATAAAACGATAATTCTCCCGCTCTACAAGACTCTGGTCCGGCCTCACCTGGAGTATGCTGTCCAGTTCTGGGCACCAGTCCTCAGGAATGATGTACTGGAAATGGAGCGAGTACAAAGAAGAGCAACAAAGCTAATAAAGGGTCTGGAGGATATTAGTTATGAGGAAAGGTTGTGAGCACTGAACTTATTCTCTCTGGAGAAGAGACGCTTGAGAGGGGATATGATTTCAATTTACAAATACTGTACTGGTGACCCCACAATAGGGATAAAACTTTTTCTTAGAAGGGAGTTTAACAAGACTCGTGGCCACTCACTAAAATTAGAAGAAAAGAGGTTAAACCTTAAACTACGTAGAGAGTTCTTTACTGAAAGAGCGGCAAGGATGTGGAATTCCCTTCCACAGGCGGTGGTCTCAGCGGGGAGCATCGATAGTTTCAAGAAACTATTAGATAAGCACCTGAATAACCACAACATAGAGGGATATACAATGTAATACTGACATATAATCACACATAGGTTGGACTTGATGGACTCTTTTTTCAACCTCACCTACTATAATTATGATTGTAAAGTCTTCTTTAAAAAAAAAAGATAAATAAATCATGTTATGCTTACCTCTGTGCAGTTGGTTTTGCACAGAGCAGACCGGATTTTCCTCTTCACGGGTCCTTCTTTGCTGCTCCTGGCCCCTCCCTCCTATCGCGCGCCCCCTAAGCCAGCAGCTTCCTATAGGGACACTGGAGCCGAGTCATAGCTCTGTGTCCAGACACGGAGCCCCAACCCCTCTCTCCCCCGATTGGCTGACTGACTTTGATTGACAGCCGCGGGAGCCAATGGCACCGCTGTGTCTCAGCCAATCAGGAGGAGTGCCCCGGATGGCTTAGACATTTGTGGACATCGCTGGAGAGAGATGGGGCTCAGGTATGTAAGTAGGGGGGCTGGGGAGGCTGCTACACACAAAAGGTTTTTTATTCTAATGCACAGAATGCATCAAGATAAAAAAAAAAAAAACCTTCTGCCTTTACAACTCCTTTAAGCCCCATGGGTGTGGTGAAACGCGTAGGGGTGGGTGTCCTGGACAGAGTCTGAGCCGAGGCTGTTTTGACTTTCCACACACAGGGTTTTGTTGTGATGTGCGGCTTTTGTGACTTTTCATTCTTTTCATAGGTACATTTTAAAGTAAACTTCTAGCATTCCCTTCAGTCTTACACAGATGTACAGGCTCCCATCCTGAAGTGAAATTGCTTCTGATTTCTACTACTCTGATTAGGGATTATTTCTACTACTACTACTCCTCTGATTATTTCTACTACTCCGATTGCTGATTATTTCTACTACTCTACTGCTACTCTGCTTACTACTACTACTACTACTACTACTACTACTACTCTGATTTAACTGCAGGCTTCTCACAGTGTGCATTAGAAGCTGCAGCAAGTCACAGCATGCATCATTTCCTTGCTAGAAAACATTCGGTATCATTATGGCCCACCCCTTTTCGTCCATCAGATTTTAGTTCTTTCAAATCATGAAGGCTCAGTATCAGGTGTGGGCATTATCACTGCTTCCTGTACATCCCTGTATAGAGCTTCCTAAAAACAGGAAGCAAATTTATGTACAGCACCCTACTGATCCTTTCCACCAACAATGAACTGTCTGCATTGCATAGAGATGCACATAGATCTAGTGAGGATGTCGCAGTCTATAATAATGTATGTAAAGAGATTGATAATGGTTGTATTTAGTAGGTACTAAAAATTAAATGGGGGGGGGGGGGGGGGGGACGACGACTTCCTCTGAAGACGGCAGTTTGCCACAAAACGCGTCAGTGGGGGCGAATTCATTACGTCATTGCGCACACTTGGTCGGGCGGGGATGCTGTGTTGTGTCTGATATACTCGTATGTTTGTGAGTACCCTCGGTTTTAATAAAATTTGCTGTTTTTTGGGAATATCATTAGAATGCAAATGAGGAGGGAAAGGAGAAAACAATGTCCTCCTGTTACTTAAGATGACCATATTTGGATAGAAATTTGGCCTGTTTAGCAGGGACCAGACAAATTTCTATGTGTGGGCAGGCTGGTTGTACACAAGATGATCAACCAGCCTGTCGGGTTTTCCCAAGTGAGGAGTGCTGCCGGGTATAGCCGACAACACTGATCATTGTATTCCGAAGGTGGGGAAGGCTTTTCCCTGTCAGGATACAATTTTACAGCGAGAGGGATTCGCCCATCCACCTTGAATGTTTGTGGATGGGGAATCTACCAATAGACTTACAAGGATGGGAAAACCCCCTTCCCCAAACTGCAGCTCTTTGCTTCTCTTTATCTTTCCCTTGATGCACTATTCCTCCCACTGACACCGTGGATGGAGCGCCGTTCCTCCCACTGACACCGTGGATGGAGCGCCGTTCCTCCCACTGACACCGTGGATGGAGCGCCGTTCCTCCCACTGACACCGTGGATGGAGCGCCGTTCCTCCCACTGACACCGTGGATGGAGCGCCGTTCCTCCCACTGACACCGTGGATGGAGCGCCGTTCCTCCCACTGACACCGTGGATGGAGCGCCGTTCCTCCCACTGACACCGTGGATGGAGCGCCGTTCCTCCCACTGACACCGTGGATGGAGCGCCGTTCCTCCCACTGACACCGTGGATGGAGCGCCGTTCCTCCCACTGACACCGTGGATGGAGCGCCGTTCCTCCCACTGACACCGTGGATGGAGCGCCGTTCCTCCCACTGACACCGTGGATGGAGCGCCGTTCCTCCCACTGACACCGTGGATGGAGCGCCGTTCCTCCCACTGACACCGTGGATGGAGCACCGTTCCTCCCACTGACACCGTGGATGGAGCACCGTTCCTCCCACTGACACCGTGGATGGAGCACCGTTCCTCCCACTGACACCGTGGATGGAGCACCGTTCCTCCCACTGACACCGTGGATGGAGCACCGTTCCTCCCACTGACACCGTGGATGGAGCACCGTTCCTCCCACTGACACCGTGGATGGAGCACCGTTCCTCCCACTGACACCGTGGATGGAGCACCGTTCCTCCCACTGACACCGTGGATGGAGCACCGTTCCTCCCACTGACACCGTGGATGGAGCACCGTTCCTCCCACTGACACCGTGGATGGAGCACCGTTCCTCCCACTGACACCGTGGATGGAGCACCGTTCCTCCCACTGACACCGTGGATGGAGCACCGTTCCTCCCACTGACACCGTGGATGGAGCACCGTTCCTCCCACTGACACCGTGGATGGAGCACCGTTCCTCCCACTGACACCGTGGATGGAGCACCGTTCCTCCCACTGACACCGTGGATGGAGCACCGTTCCTCCCACTGACACCGTGGATGGAGCACCGTTCCTCCCACTGACACCGTGGATGGAGCACCGTTCCTCCCACTGACACCGTGGATGGAGCACCGTTCCTCCCACTGACACCGTGGATGGAGCACCGTTCCTCCCACTGACACCGTGGATGGAGCACCGTTCCTCCCACTGACACCGTGGATGGAGCACCGTTCCTCCCACTGACACCGTGGATGGAGCACCGTTCCTCCCACTGACACCATGGATGGAGCACCGTTCCTCCCACTGACACCATGGATGGAGCACCGTTCCTCCCACTGACACCATGGATGGAGCACCGTTCCTCCCACTGACACCATGGATGGAGCACCGTTCCTCCCAGTGGCACCATGGATGGAGCACCATTCCTCCCAGTGGCACCATGGATGGAGCACCGTTCCTCCCAGTGGCACCATGGATGGAGCACCGTTCCTCCCAGTGGCACCATGGATGGAGCACCGTTCCTCCCAGTGGCACCATGGATGGAGCACCGTTCCTCCCAGTGGCACCATGGATGGAGCACCGTTCCTCCCAGTGGCACCATGGATGGAGCACCATTCCTCCCAGTGGCACCATGGATGGAGCACCATTCCTCCCAGTGGCACCATGGATGGAGCACCATTCCTCCCACTGACACCATGGATGGAGCACCATTCCTCCCACAGACACCATGGATGGAGCACTATTCCTCCCACTGACACCATGGATGGAGCACTATTCCTCCCACCTACACCAACGATGGAACACTATTCCTCCCACTGACACCATGAATGGGGCACTATTCCTCCCACTGACACCGATGGAGCACTATTCCTCCCACTGACACCATCAATGGAGCTCTATTCCTCCCACAGGGGCGGTGCGCTTGCAGGAGATTGGAAAAAAAAAAAAAGTCCTCCAAGCTGTATACACCGCTCCTCCACCACCCCTGCCATTGGAATCAATGGGCACTGCTGCCGAAGTGCCTGCAAAGCGCTTCGGCAGCGGCGCTTTTAACCCTTTATTCAGCCACTAGTAGGGGTTAAAAGCGCCCCGCTATCGCCACTATTACAGCAGTAAATTAGCGGCGCTTTACCGCTAATGCCCCGCTCCAGTGTGAAAGTAGCCTAACAAATGGGTGGAACTCCGCTTTAAAAATTCATGGTATTAATTAAAAAGTCGATTACAGTTATCTATAAAAACTTATCATTTAAAAAAAAAAAACTGTCATTTTTGCCAAAGTGCATTATGAATTTTTGGTTTCGGCACCAAAAATTTCCATTCGATGCAACGCTACTTTAAATAAGGGAGAAAATGTAAATCTTTCATAAATAAGCATGTGCACATATAATCATTTAACCCTGAACATTTCAATTCTTGCAAAAGCCCAACCATGATCTATATAAGCCAATTCGGAAGAGGTATAATGATGAATTTGGGGATTCTTCCCCAACCCCCCCCCCAAGTCATATGAATGGCTCAGATTGACCAGCTCAGCATCAGAGTGCCCCCAGGACTGGCGACAAAGTCACTATGCACAGCGCCTGAGTTACAAAACGGGGGCAGTTCAACCATACAGGATAAATATACATAACAACAAGAGGAAGACCATTTTAAGGAGCTGACCCGCACACAGCATTTGTCTAGTAAAATAGCGGGGAAATCTGGATTGAATGCGTGACCTTTTTATACTCCTCCAGGTCAGCGATCTCTTCACCCCAACCAAAAAAGAAAAAAAGAAACACAAAAGTGCAAAGCACACATTTTAATAATGTATTCTATGTAAATCTCAGGCCCCCTATATCACTGCATCTATAGTGTCTTATCTGCGGGGCATGTCATCATATATTACGCTGAGGAAACGTGTTTTAGGGTAGAAATTTACAATCATTTTTTTGTGTTTTATTAAACGGATTAGACACACAGGCACAAACGTTTATTGTGATTATTTTTCTGGCTTAACGCTTGCATGCTGTTCCCTAGGATGTATGATAAGCGGGGTCAAATAGCAAACAGAGGTCCATCAAGACGAGCATAATGCTGTCACTTGGATGCAATGTCAACGCCGACATCCTAACCAACCAACCAAGAGCAGGGTCATGCCGAGCAGACCCCCGTGACCCGGGCCCCCATCTTAGCCTGATGACTTGCAGGATGCATTAGGCCATCTGCTACAGGAAAATCCCAGTAGGGGTCAGGGCAGCCACAAAAGCTTCGGGGGCAGGCTGACGTTTCAGAACAAATTCTGGTTTCTAAAAAGGGGAAAAAAAAAAAAAAAAAATGGACATTGTGTGGCAAGCGTGCGATGGGGACAAGCCGCTTGCTCACAGAGCTGGTTAGCAGAATTCAGGCTGAGAGAACACAGAGAAAGGCTGTATGTGGAGTCTGTCATGGGGCAATGCTATACCTCCCAACTTTGAAATGGGAATGAGGGACACCTATTAGCAAAAGTATGTAGGAATAGGACACACCCCTTGCCATGCCCCCTTATAAAAAAAGGAGAATTATACAAAAAAAATTAAAAAAAAAAAAATTAATAAAAATAAATAAAAAAATCAGTTTAAACACACAAGTGTTTTTTTTTTCCCATTATTGTTCTTTTATCCTGGCTTTTAACATTTGCAAATGCAAATTTAGAAATTAAATGAAAGGTTTAGCACTGGGAAACACTTTTTGAAAGAAAAAAAATGCATTTTATATACAACTATAAAGATCAGACCAAAACGAGGGACAAATGAGGACGACAGAGGGAATTTGTTTCAAATCAGGGACAGTCCCTCGAAATCAGGGACAGTTGTGAGCTATAGGCAACGCTATACCAATAAAGACTGTTCGCTTCTTACAAAACGGTGATAATATGTCACTAACACTCATGTAGGTCCATATAAAGATATAAACTCCAACTATAACATCTCATTTGCTAAAGCTCTGTAATAAACAACTGTTATTTTAATAAAAACCACAGACCTAAAGTGCAACTCCACTCTCTCAATCAACACTGACGATATTGAATCCTTATGCTGCTACCATTACTAAATGAATAGGAAATTATATCATACTTACTTGTTTTGAACTGTTTCTATTTTTTTTTTTTTACATTTCTTTAGTTACTATCTGGTTTTCATGCTTAGGCAAATGATGTCCTACATCCCAGGAGTCTTCAGGGGGGGAGGAGGGGTTTTCTCATCTAAGCACACCCTCCTGCCTGCATCTGAGTTAGGGGGAGATGGATTCCAGGAAGTAAATGCTACATGAATCATCTGCCCTTACTCAAGATGGCCATGGACAGAAATGCTAGAGGGCGTTTTTTTTAAAATGATTTCTCAGGAAAACAAAAGCATAGAGACATGGATGGATTTTGGGTTGCTTTGAATAATAAAAAATGAATTAAATATCACTTTTGGTTTGTGGTGCGCAGGTACAGTATTACTTTTGAAATGACATTACCATGGTTATATCAGACCTTAAAGCAAAATGGGCTTATATACTTGCATGAGTAAGAGAGGACATAGAAAATGCAATAAAATGCAATAACCCATGCACAGCAGATCTGCTGAAGGGCACATACTTCAATACAATTTGATTATATTGTCCACATACAAAAAAAAAAAAAAAAACTGGGTTGGTCTGCTCAGCGTTAATGACAGGGGACCTCTTGAACCCTCCAAAATGCATTAGCTTTAAACCCGACTTTAACCACTTCAGCCCGGAAGGATTTACCCCCTTCCTGACCAGAGCACTTTTTACAATTCGGCACTGCGTCGCTTTAACTGCTAATTGCGCGGTCATGCAATGCTCTACCCAAACGAAATTTGCGTCCTTTTCTTCCCACAAATAGAGCTTTCTTTTGATGGTATTTGATCACCTCTGCCGTTTTTATTTTTTGCGCTATAAACGGAAAAAGACTGAAAATTTTGAAAAAAAATGATATTTTCTACTTTTTGTTATAAAAAAAATCCAATAAACTAAATTTTAGTCATACATTTAGGCCAAAATGTATTCGGCCACATGTCTTTGGTAAAAAAAATGTCAATAAGCGTATATTTATTGGTTTGCGCAAAAGTTATAGCGTCTACAAACTAGGGTACATTTTCTGGAATTTACACAGCTTTTAGTTTATGACTGCCTATGTCATTTCTTGAGGTGCTAAAATGGCAGGGCAGTACAACCCCTCCCAAATGACCCCATTTTGGAAAGTAGACACCCCAAGGAAATTGCTGAGAGGCATGTTGAGCCCATTGAATATTTATTTTTTTTGTCCCAAGTGATTGAATAATGACAAAAAAAAAAAAAAAAAAAAAATTTACAAAAAGTTGTCACTAAATGATATATTGCTCACATAGGCCATGGGCTATGTGGAATTGCACCCCAAAATACATTCAGCTGCTTCTCCTGAGTACGGGGATACCACATGTGTGAGACTTTTTGGGAGCCTAGCCGCGTACGGGGCCCCGAAAACCCAGCACCACCTTCAGGATTTCTAAGGGCATACATTTTTGATTTCACTCCTCACTACCTATCACAGTTTTGAAGGCCATAAAATGCCAAGATGGCACAACCCCCCCCCAAAATGACCCCATTTTGGAAAGTAGACACCCCAAGCTATTGCTGAGAGGCATGGTGAGTATTTTGCAGCTCTCATTTGTTTTTGAAAATGAAGAAAGACCAGAAAAAAAATTTTTTTTTTTTCTTTTTTCAATTTTCAAAACCTTGTGACAAAAAGTGAGGTCTGCAAAATACTCACTATACCTCTCAGCAAATAGCTTGGGGTGTCTACTTTCCAAAATGGGGTCATTTGGGGGGGGTTTGTGCCACCTGGGCTTTCCATGGCCTCCGAAACTGTGATAGGCAGTGAAGAGTGAAATCAAAAATTCACGCCCTTAGAAAGCCTGAAGGCGGTTCTTGGTTTTCGGGGTCCCGTACGCGGCTAGGCTCCCAAAAAGTCTCACACATGTGGTATCCCCGTACTCAGGAGAAGCAACAGAATTTATTTTGGGGTGTAATTTCACAAATCCCCATGGCATGTTTGAGCAATATAACATTTAGTGACAACTTTGTGCAAAAAAAAAAAAAAAAAAAAAAAATTTGTCTCTTTCCCGCAACTTGTGTCACAATATAAAATATTCCATGGACTCGACATGCCTCTCAGCAAATAGCTTGGGGTGTCTACTTTCCAAAATGGGGTCATTTGGGGGGGTTTGAACTGTCCTGGCATTTTATGCACAACATTTAGAAGCTTATGTCACACATCACCCACTCTTCTAACCACTTGAAGACAAAGCCCTTTCTGACACTTTTTGATTACATGAAAAAATTATTTTTTTTTGCAAGAAAATTACTTTGAACCCCCAAACATTATATATTATTTTAAAGCAAATGCCCTACAGATTAAAATGGTGGGTGTTTCATTTTTTTTTTTCACACAGTAATTGCGCAGCGATTTTTCAAACGCATTTTTTGTGGAAAAAACACACTTTTTTAAATTTTAATGCACTAAAACACACTATATTGCCCAAATGTTTGATGAAATAAAAAAGATGATCTTAGGCCGAGTACATGGATACCAAACATGACATGCTTTACAATTGCGCACAAACGTGCAGTGGCAACAAAATTAATACATTTTAAAAGCCTTTAAAAGCCTTTACAGGTTACCACTTTAGATTTACAGAGGAGGTCTACTGCTAAAATTACTGCCCTCGATCTGACCTTCGCGGTGATACCTCACATGCATGGTGCAATTGCTGTTTACATTTGACTCCAGACCGACGCTTGCGTTCGCCTTAGCGCGAGAGCAGGGGGGACAGGGGTGCTTTTTTTTTTTTTTTTTTTTTTTTTTTTCTTTATTATTTTTTTTGCTTTTTTATCTTATTTTTAAACTGTTCCTTTCATATTTTTTTTTAAATCATTTTTATTGTTATCTCAGGGAATGTAAATATCCCCTATGATAGCAATAGGTAGTGACAGGTACTCTTTTTTGAAAAATTGGGGTCTATTAGACCCTAGATTTCTCCTCTGCCCTCAAAGCATCTGACCACACCAAGATCGGTGTGATAAAATGCTTTCCCAATTTCCCAATGGCGCTGTTTACATCCGGCGAAATCTAAGTCCTAAAATGCTCGTAGCTTCCGGTTTCTTAGGCCATAGAGATGTTTGGAGCCACTCTGGTCTCTGATCAGCTCTATGGTCAGCTGGCTGAATCACCGGCTGCATTCTCAGGTTCCCTGTTGAGACAGGAGAGCCAGAGAAAAACACGGAAGACGGTGGGGGGGGGGGGGCATTCCCTCCCACTGCTTGTAAAAGCAGTCTAGAGGCTAATTAGCCACTAGGATTGCTTTTACATGAAAGCCGACCGCTGGCTGAAAAGAATGATACCAAGATGATACCTAAACCTGCAGGCATCATTCTGGTATAACCACTCAAAGTCGTGAATGGCGTACCTGAAGACAAAAAAATGGTTAACAATAAAGCACAGTAAACGGTAAAGTATAAAAAATTGCATACCTGAAAAGCAAACATGATAAAACATAATAACAATAAAACATTGCAGAATAGAATACAGTAAAAAAGAGCAGAACACCAGAGAGAGAATAGAGAGAGAGAGAACAATAAAACGACAACTATTTTTTTTTATTTTTGTTTGTGTTTTTTTTTTTTTACACTTTTTTTTTGTAACTGTAACTTTTATAACTGTAACCGGTTCCAGGTTCGGGTCTCTCAAAATGCGATGGCATCTTGGGAGACCCTGTGAAAGTGTGCCTAGTCTGTGCAATGCTGTACCCTACGCTAATACTCAACTAGTGAATGGTAGCGTTCAAAACATTCACCAATGCAAAGACCAGGATTGTCAGGACAGGAGGGACAATAATAGCGGGTGTCACGTCTATATACGCGCTTGCTGCAGACACATCTTTTTTGGGGGGGTTCGTTGGGTAGGGGTACTCGGGAGGACATATAAATGCCTCTCATGCAGCCGACTGCATTTGGTTGGGGATGTGAATGGGGGAAGTACGGGCGCTGCAGAAGTGGTGGGTTCCCAATTAGGATTGGCGAATGCAGCAGGAAGGGCATTATGGGCACGACGGGCCTGTGTTTGTCTTTTTGGTGGCAGCGGGACACTACTTGTGCTTGCCACCTCACCAGCTTGAACTGCACTTATGGGACTCGCCACGTCACCAAGTGTTACTGCAGTGCTGGTATGACTACGACCGGGGTGTACTAGGCCGCTGGTGCTTGCCAGTTCACCAAAACGCTACAAAAAAAAGTGACAGTGATCGATCGATACTGCACTTGGGTGGGCTGGGCTGGGCCGGGCGGAGGGGCAAAACACAGGTGCTAGCAGGTATCTGGGCTGATCCCACTAACACTGCGTTTTTGGGAACCCTAAACTGCTGGGGACGCTAGTATAGATCTGATCGGATCAGATATTGATCCGATCAGATACTATACCACTAAGGGAGGCGTATGCTGCATGCGTGGGTGTTAGTGCTACTGGCGCTAATCTGACGCTGCCTGGGGCTGGTGCTTGCCAGTTCACCAAAATGCTACCAAAAAAACTGTTAGCGATCGCAGGGATCAGGCCTGACTCTGCGAACGCTGCAGTTATGCGTTTAGTGTTTTGTAAGTGACAGTGATCGATCGATACTGCACTTGGGTGGGCTGGGCTGGGCCGGGCGGAGGGGCAAAACACAGGTGCTAGCAGGTATCTGGGCTGATCCCACTAACACTGCGTTTTTGGGAACCCTAAACTGCTGGGGACGCTAGTATAGATCTGATCGGATCAGATATTGATCCGATCAGATACTATACCACTAAGGGAGGCGTATGCTGCATGCGTGGGTGTTAGTGCTACTGGCGCTAATCTGACGCTGCCTGGGGCTGGTGCTTGCCAGTTCACCAAAATGCTACCAAAAAAACTGTTAGCGATCGCAGGGATCAGGCCTGACTCTGCGAACGCTGCAGTTATGCGTTTAGTGTTTTGTAAGTGACAGTGATCGATCGATACTGCACTTGGGTGGGCTGGGCGGAGGGGCAAAACGCAGGTGCTAGCAGGTATCTGGGCTGATCCCGCTAACACTGCGTTTTTGGGAACCCTAAACTGCTGGGGACGCTAGTATAGATCTGATCGGATCAGATATTGATGTGTTCAGATACTATACCACTAAGGGAGGTGTACGGTGCGTGCGTGGGTGTTCGCGGTACTGGCACTAATCTGACGCTGCCTGGGGCGACGCATATCACCGCCGGGCGATCAGGTGGCTAAACCTTTATTCGGTAATAAACGGCGGGTGCCCTGACACTAAAAAAAATAAACGAACTAACCAGCGTCACCCGTAACAGTTATACGGTGATCAGTGGTGAAAGGGTTAACTAGGGGGCAATCAAGGGGTTAAAACATTTATTAGGTAGTATATGGGGGTCCCTGTCGCTATAAAACGCTGACAGCGAACCTAAATATTTACGTTCCTAACTAGCGTCACCAGCGACACTAATACAGCGATCAGAAAAATGATCGCTTAGCGACACTGGTGACAGGGGGTGATCAAGGGGTTAAAACTTTATTAGGGGGGGTTAGGGGGGTACCCTAGACCTACAGGGGGCTAATACTAACTGTCTTACCACTGCTAACTGTCACAAACTGACACTATGCAGTAATCAGGAAAAAAACAAAACAAAACAAAAAAACCTGCTTGGTGTCAGTTTGTGACGGGGGGGGGGTGATTGGGGGGGATCGGGGGGCGATCGGGGGGCGATCGGGGGGGGATCGGCGGTGTTTAGTGTGCCTGGCATGTTCTACTGTGTTGTGTGTGTGTGTTGTGCACTTACTTGTCTTCTCTCCTCGGTGCTGGAACGGAAACTGGCCAGCCGAGGAGAGATGACATCACATCCTCTGCCTCTGTGTACTATACAGAGACAGGGGATGTTTCTCATTGGCTGGGAGCGATCGCGAGGGGGGGGCCACGATCGGATGGTCTCCCCCTCGTCTCTCATCGCTTCCAACCAAATGCCGACCGCCGATGGCACCGGGGGGGGGTCCGATCGGACCCCCCGCCCGCGGAAGGCAATCACGTACCAGGTACGTGATTTTGCCTGCCCGTGCCGCTCTGCTCACGTATATATGCGTGAGGCGGTCGGCAAGTGGTTAACCTACTTACATTTTTGCCTTCTCTAGTACCTTTCTAATCTCTCATCAGCATGCAAATTAAATTACTACATTAAAGTGCGAGTAAACTCACATCTCCTAAACTTGCACCGTTTAGGAAATATTTACTGTAGATGCAGCCAGTGACGTCACCGGCGCATGCGCTCTGAAGGAGCGGCCACCCGGGCTCCCGCACACATGGGTGGGAGTGATGTGATTGGGGCTCCGGCCAGTCACACAGCCGGAGTCCGCGGACCCAGGAGGAAGAACGAGTGAAGATGGAAGGGCCTGCAGCGGTGACGGCTCGGAGCTGGAAGGCTTCGTTTTCAGGTAAGTAAAATTGGGGTTTACTTACCGGAGAGTGCAAAATCAGGCTCACTTCTGCATAGAAACCAATCAGTTTCTATCTTCAGCTTGTTCAATTAAGCTTTGGCAATACAACCTGGAAGCTGATCAGTTTCTATGCAGAAGTGAGCCTGATTTTGCACTCTCCAACTTTAATAAATAAACCCCATAATGTGTTAGTATGCAATGCATACTAGCACATTATGACATTATCGTTCAGGTTACAAAATAAATAAATAAATAAATAAATAAAAACACCCAGCAGTTTACTACCACTTTAAAATAAACCTTTATGTTTTTCATTTTCAATGGGAACTCAAATGATTCGTTCCACAACCATATATTCATAAATCCTTCAGTTTTTAGTCCATATAAAAAAAAGATCATAGCAATGTGACCAGGTTGTGTAACCATAAAATGTCCATCCACAGATGGAAACCTCCACAAGGGGATTAGAAGCAAAATCCATCAGGAGCTCCAGAGTATAAAAGAAAAGAGAGGCGCCTCTAAGTGTAGCAATATGTTGCTAAATGTTGTACCTTCATTAAATGTAACCATATTGCTACACTTATAGCCCATTCACACAGGGACGACTTGTCAGGCGACCTAGTCGCCTGACAAGTCGCCTCCCGTTCTGTGCTATGGAACCGTTCTAAGGGGAGCGACGCAAGTCGCTCCGACTTAGAAAAAGGTTCCTGTACGACTTCGGGGGCGACTTGCATAGACTTCTATACAGAAGTCGTTTTGCAAGTCGCCCAGGCAGTCGTTTGCAGGTTGCCTCGCTGAGGCGACCTGCAAGTCGTGTTGCCCCTGTGTGAATGGGGTCTAAGAGGCGCCTCTCTTCTCTTTTATACTCTGTTGTGACATGACGCTACTCTTAAAGCAAGACATCGCTTGTATATCAAGTCAAAATTTATTTCAAAATTTTGCTTGTCTTGCAAAACGCTCTCAGACCAAGTTACTCTCAAACAAGGTTTTATTGTACCTTATTTCAGACTCAGTGATGTCAATGCAGGCAGATCGTGGCTGGTGGGAGGGGGCCATAGTTTCCTGAAAAAAAATGGCAGCACCCTGCCTCAGTACTCCTCTCAAGAGGCCTCAGCCCTGATACAAGAAGTGGGCTGGGTCTTGGGAAGAGTAAGGGTCCTTTCACACGGGACGGATCCGTTGATGATCCGCCCCGTGAACATCAGCGGGGAAGATGACAGGTCTGTCTCTGCACACTGTGCAGCGACGGACCTGTCAGAGCGCCGCTCTCCCCTATGGGGGGCTCGGATGATGATGGACCGTAGAGTCCGTCGTCACCTGATCCGATCCGAAAATGGATGGAAAAGTAGGTTTTTCCTCCGTTACACTTTTTCGGATCGGAGCGGGTCGGATGTCAGCGGACATGTCACCGCTGACATCCGACGCTCCATAGAGGTCTATGGAGAGTCCGTTCAGGTCCGCCTAAAAAACTGACAGATCGTTCATGTGAAAGAGGCCTAATGCAAATATCAAAATGCCTTCATGGGTAGGTGTCAGTATGGAGAAGTGGGTATTCCTAGGCAGATTTAAAGTGGAACTTTATTCAGAAAATTAAAAGGGGTTGTAAAGGTTTGTTTTTTTAAACATGTCATTCTTACCTCCTCTGTGCAAGGGTTTCTTCTGGGGTCCCCCAGCAGGGACCTGCATTCCCTGGGGGGCACTTGTTTGGCCGCGCTCCTGAGTCCTGCTGCTGCGTTCATTGACAGACAGCAGTATTCGGCCCCGCCCCCCGTGTTACTGGCTTTGACTGACAGCAGCGGCAGCCAATGCTCCTGCTGCTATCAAGCCAGCCAATGAGGACCCAATACAGCGGCTGGAGCTGCTCTGCTTGTCCCGTTGCTGGAATGATTGGGTTCAGGTAAGTAAAGGGGGGGGGGGGGGGAGGCTCTTGGGGGGCTGCCGCACTACAAAAGGTTTTTCACCTTACATTGCATTAAGGTGAAAAACCTTGAGGGCTTTAAGTCCTTCTAGATAACTTCAGGCTGGACCCTTTTGCAAGTATAGTATGTAAAACATTAAAGATAAGTGCCTATGCTTAAAATACAGTAATAAACTGTACCAACGCTGCTCTGCACATGCATTGCGCCAAAAATCAGAGCCACTAGAGGCCGATCTGCTTACAGCCTGAAGATTTACTGCTGCTCAGTGGCTCTGAGCTTCAGCAAAATGGCATCCTCCGGCAAGAAGAAACAAAAGCAACGTTGGAGGCAATTTACAGCACAAACTAATTTTGGCAACCTGATTTATTAATGTGGAATGTATGTTCCTTGCTAAAGAACATTATTTTTTTTTTTATCCCTCTTAATTTGCATGCAGACTGCCCTTGGTAACACCCATATGCTACACCTCCTTGACTGAAATACAGCAAAACCTTGGTTTGAGTGTAACTTGGTTTGAGAGCGTTTTGCAAGACAAGCAACTTTTTTTAATAAATTTTTGACTTGATATAGAAGCGATGTCTTGCTATACAAGTAGCGTCATGTCACAACTGGGTATAAAAGAGAAGAGAGGCGCCTCTAAGTGTAGCAATATAGTTACATTTAATGAAGGTACAACATTTAGCAATTCACATGGTTGATGCGAGTTGGTCCTGCTCTGCAGGAACACAGGATCTATGCATTCCTTATTGGCAGAACGCAGATCAATGTTCTGCCCGTGTACTAAACAATCGGCGGGTGCCGGTGGACACTGGGTCCACGGGACCCGCTGTGCAGAATCACAGCGGGAGCGAGCCACCGGCGGCACGCACTCCCGGCCCATACCTAGAAACGCAGGATCACGTATGCTAATTTGCTATAGGGCGATCGGCAGGTAGTTAGAGTTTGGTATCAATCCCTACAGCCATATGGAAGAGGCTTCCAGCAATGTCTCTTAGGTTGGACTGCAGACCCTTGTCAATCAATCCTGTACTGTGGGCTGTATTACTTATCTATGGGTCGTGTATTCTCTGCTAAATGGGAAAAGGTGGATATGCCAATAGGATGGCTCTGCCTGAACCACCATGTGACTAAGGCCCTGGCATAATACAAATGACCTGAGGGAGCCTGAAGCAGCAGTTTCCTCAGGTCAAGTATTCCACAAACCAAAACATTTTTTTTTTTTTTTTTTTAATATAAAAAAAAGGAGCACAAAATATGTCAGGAATCTTTTCATACAATGGATCTACTTTAAAAGTTGATTTTAACCAATTGCTAAAATCTCATATAAGCTTTAACATGCTAATGTAGTTACAAAAGCAACTTTCAATCATTTTAAAGCTGAACTCCAGGCAGATATTAAAAGACTCACATTATTGCAGCTCTGTAATAATTCATACAACAGCAAGTGTATTTTATTATTACATGCTGTGTTGGTACCTGAAATCAGCATCTTGCAGTCCCTGTTATGGGGAAAGGAATAAGCTATGTGAGGAGTCAGTTTATGTGCAAGCAGGAAGCATGCTGATAGGAGGAGAAGAGAGCAGAGTGACATAAGCTCATCACTGTGCTGCTTCTCCTTTCAGTGTCCAGTCTCCAGCATTGCAATAATGGGTACGAATGTTTTAGGTCAGTATGTGTAAAACATAACCACTTGGTGCACAGTTCAGCCGCAGCAAGTTTGTCGCTCACAGTTTTATAGGCTGCAGGCAATGGGGCTGGATGGTGTGCCTGTGCCTTCCACCCCCCATTGAAAATTCGGGGAACTCATGCACAGGGGCTAAATGCCCAGTATGCACGAAGCCTAAAAAGTCTTAGCTGGAGTTCAGCTCTGGCTAGTGCAGCGGTCTCTAAACTGTGGGCCTTTGCTTGCCTTTATATGGCTCTTGGAGCACTACTCCTCCCACAGACACCAACCATGGGGCACCAGGCCTCCCACAGACGCCAACCATGGGGCACCAGGCCTCCCACAGACGCCAACCATGGGGCACCAGGCCTCCCACAGACGCCAACCATGGGGCACCAGGCCTCCCACAGACGCCAACCATGGGGCACCAGGCCTCCCACAGACGCCAACCATGGGGCACCAGGCCTCCCACAGACGCCAACCATGGGGCACCAGGCCTCCCACAGACGCCAACCATGGGGCACCAGGCCTCCCACAGACGCCAACCATGGGGCACCAGGCCTCCCACAGACGCCAACCATGGGGCACCAGGCCTCCCACAGACGCCAACCATGGGGCACCAGGCCTCCCACAGACACCAACGACGGGGCACTAGGCCATCCTACAGACATCAATGATGGGGCATTGTTTACTCTAACTGGACACCAGGCCATTTTCAACTCCCACTGGCCCTGGCCAGCCCCCCTAAAGCCTGAAGAACAGAAAATTGTCCCTTTGCTAAGAAAGTTTGGAGACCCTTGGGCTAGTGCATCGAACACTGCCCTCTCCCACATGCTGGTGTCAAAAGGCATCCCCTTTGCTCCGCCGTGGAGCAGACCCACCTTAGGACAGGAGGTGCGTTACTGGCCTAGATCACCAGGTAAAAATATAGGGGGGGGGGGGGGGGGTGAGCATAAAACAAGAAAAAAAAAAAACGAATGCATCCACCACATTTAAGGATTGTGAGCTGCAATATATTACATTTTAATTTTTGTGTTTAATATTGCTTTTAAGCGCCACTAGGGGGCAAAATGCATTAGCAGAAGTGGATTGGCCTCTCAGTGTTCATGCTGCAACTTGAACAATAAAGTTGTTTTTGGCCTGAAAGCTAACAGGTTGCAGCCTTGTACAGGCTATATTAAAAAGTTGGGCGGCATGCTTTGGCAAGCTAAACGTCATTCCGTTAAGATTTAGATCTACTTTAAATGCAAAATAAAAAAAAAAGTTCTGTTTGAGCTGCATGCACCTTTGATCAAAATCACTCCCTAAAGCCAACCCCCCCACTGAAATATGCCACAAAAGGTCCGACAAATACATTTAAAACGTTTGTAAAAACATTTCTTTTGGATGCCATTTAACTGTAATTTCTCTCCAGCAGATCATATTTTTAGCACAGTGAATGTCTGGAGACGGGCCAGTGCACTTGTTGTGGTAACTGCTTCTACAAAGAATGCCAAAAAAAAAACGAGAGAATTAGGAAGCTGTATGCAGATCTGCAGAAACTACTGAAAACCGGCTCTTTGTCAGTTACCATGGATACTGGGACCACGGTGCTTCTCTGGAACTTTTCTACATGGTGTCTGGTAATCCTGTTACAATGATGGGATGCCGCTTCTACAAGGGGGAAAAAAAAAATAAAATAAAAAAGAAGACAGAGAACCTTCACTTCCCAGGTTTATACTGTAACCCGAGTCAGCAAAATGCAAACACTGCTACAACGTGTTCCAGCAAGTAACATTATTAGGTGAACCCCTCCTGTATTGTTTCTTGTGTAAGTCAACAAGTAAAATCTGTGGTTAGCTTACAATGCAACTAAGATAAAAAAGATAGCCGTTGGAAAACAAAAATCACAATCAGGCAGCTGTGTGTTTCTTTGCTAAAATCGCTGGCTGACTCTACAAGGTACAAACACAGGAGGGGGGGTGTTCTTCTTCAGGCTGGCTTACACAGAGCCTATTGGAGTAGATGGAGCTATTCATTCACTAGAGATCAGGTACATCACTGACAATGCAGCCTATCCATTCACTAGAGACCGGTGACATCACTGAGAATGCAGCCTATCCATTCACTAGAAACCGGTGACATCACTGAGAATGCAGCCTATCCATTCACTAGAGACCGGTGACATCACTGAGAATACAGCCTATCCATTCACTAGAGAGCGGTGACATCACTGAGAATGCAGCCTATCCATTCACTAGAGAGCGGTGTCATCACTGAGAATGCAGCCTATCCATTCACTAGAGAGCGGTGTCATCACTGAGAATGCAGCCTATCCATTCACTAGAGAGCGGTGTCATCACTGAGAATGCAGCCTATCCATTCACTAGAGAGCGGTGACATCACTGAGAATGCAGCCTATCCATTCACTAGAGAGCGGTGTCATCACTGAGAATGCAGCCTATCCATTCACTAGAGACCGGTGACATCACTGAGAATGCAGCCTATCCATTCACTAGAGACCGGTGACATCACTGAGAATGCAGCCTATCCATTCACTAGAGAGCGGTGTCATCACTGAGAATGCAGCCTATCCATTCACTAGAGAGCGGTGTCATCACTGAGAATGCAGCCTATCCATTCACTAGAGAGCGGTGTCATCACTGAGAATGCAGCCTATCCATTCACTAGAGAGCGGTGACATCACTGAGAATGCAGCCTATCCATTCACTAGAGAGCGGTGACATCACTGAGAATGCAGCCTATCCATTCACTAGAGAGCGGTGTCATCACTGAGAATGCAGCCTATCCATTCACTAGAGAGCGGTGACATCACTGAGAATGCAGCCTATCTATTCACATCCATACACCAATATATTCTTTTTGCATGCATTCCTGGATACAGCCTGGAGTGTATGGGAACAACAGAAAGCTGGGTAATGTGTCAACATAGTAGAAAGTCACCAGCACTACATGGCTCCATAAACAAGCCATGAATGTAGTCAAGCAGGACTCCTTTTTCAGGCATGTGACGAAGAAGTCCCACATGGCTATGAAACATTGCATCCTATTTTAGAATGGCTGTCGTATTTCCTGCACAGCATAAGCAAGTCAGCGACTAATTATTTGTTGCCTGCAGTCAGACTTTTTGAAAAAGTATCTTCAGCGCTGTAATTACAACACAGAATACAAGCTAGAAAGCTCTGCAGGTCTGCACACAATCTCCAAACCCTTCTTTTGATGCTGCCACTAGAATGATGAGGAGTGTTAGTACAGAATTATATGAGAAGCCTTCATTAATCACGAATAGCAGCGAGGGCAGATGTTATAATAGGGAACACGTGACTCTACAAATGAGAAGAGATCCCTCAAACTGGGCACCGAAGCAGAACAGGAAGTGGGGTACTGAACAATACTTCTATGAATGAGGAAGGCAGGGAGAGCAAACAGTAGCTAGAATGAATGACTGTGCATGTGCAACTAGCCATGCACTGCAGAATACACACTACTACACAGTAGCACAAAGACATGAGAAACAATAAAGGACTAGGACAGGGCACCCACCAAGAAGGAAGGAGGCACAATACAGGACAGGGCATCCAAGAAGAGGAAAAAAAAAAAAAAACCTCACAATACAGGACAAGGCAGGGGCATCCATAAAAAGGAGAGAAGAGCCACAATACAAGACTAGGTCAGGGCATCCAAGAAGAGGAAAAAGTCACAGTACTCGACCAGGCTGGGGAATCTACAGAGAGGAGCTACCATACAGCACTAGGTCAGGGCATCCAAGAAGAGGAAAGAGCTACAATACAGGACAAGGCAGAGAACAACACAAAGAGAGAAGAGCCATAACATAGGACAAGGTCGGGGCATCCAAGAAGCAAAAAAAGAGTCACAATAATAGACTGAGACAGGGCTCTCATATAGGCAGAAAAGCCACAATACACAAGGCTAATTCTATGAAGAAGAAAGAGTCAGACTATTCAGGGAAATTTTAAAGAGAGAAGAACACTGCAGCAACCCTGCGAATCCACTGCGGGTTCCCGCATCGCATGTCTCCTGGCAGCAGTGCACACTGCCCTATCCGAACTGCTGGGAGTGTCAATTAAAAGTTAATGACACCCCAAAATCAGTTCACATATCGCAGTGAGATCTGCAAATTCAGACAGGAAATCAGATCATATGAGTGTGACCGATCCGGACCAGAAAAAAGGGTTCTGTGTAAGATTGGTCCGAATGCGATGCAAATTCAGCTATACTATCTGTATGGCTGAATTCACATCACAAGGACATCGCATATGATTTGCAGTGCAGTGCGAATCACATGCGATCTCGCACCACGCAGCAGTGTGAACCCGCCCTTAGAGAGAATTGCCACAATATGAGGAGGCGACCAAGGATACCATAAAAAATGAGAGCCACAATACAGGACTATGTTGGGGTTTTAATGAAGAAGGAAAAGCCCCAATATAGAGATAAGATAGAGAGAAGAGTCACAATACAAAACTGGGCCAAGGCTCCAATATAGAGAGAAGAGTCACAATACAAAACTGGGCCAAGGCTCCAATAGAGAGAGAAGAGTCACAATAAAGTAGGCCAAGGTTCCCATATAGAGAGAAGAGTCACAATACAAAACTGGGCCAAGGCTCCAATAGAGAGAGAAGAGTCACAATAAAGTAGGCCAAGGTTCCCATATAGAGAGAAGAGTCACAATACAGAACTGGGACAAGGTTCCCATATAGAGAAGAGTCACAATAAAGCAGGCCAAGGTTCCCATATAGAGAGGAGTCACAATAAAGTAAGCCTAGGCTCCCATATAGAGAAGAGTCACAATAAAGCAGGCCAAGGTTCCCATATAGAGAAGAGTCACAATAAAGCAGGCCTAGGCTCCCATATAGAGAAGAGTCACAATAAAGCAGGCCTAGGCTCCCATATAGAGAAGAGTCACAATAAAGCAGGCCTAGGCTCCCATATAGAGATAAGAGTCACAATAAAAAACTGCGCCAAGGCTCCAATAAAGAGAGAAGAATCACAATAAAGCAGGCCAAGGCTGCAATGAAAAGAAGAAGAGAGTCACAATACAAAACAGGGCCAAGGCTCCCATATACAGAGAGGAGTCACAATAAAATAGGCCAAGGCTCCCATATAGAGAGAAGAGCAACAATACAGGAATAACAGTTATAAAAAGGCAAGCAAAATGCTTAACCCCTTCAGATCCGCGCTATAGCCGAATCACGGCTACAGCGTGGACATACTTTGCCGGGAGGCCGTCGGTAGACGTCCTCCCCTTTGCACGCTCCCCCACGCGCCCCCTGCAGGGGGCGCTCTGTGATCACCGAGTCAAATGAGTCGTGGGTGACCACAGATTGGAGTAAGGGGTCGATCCCGGCCCCTTACCACATGACCAGCTGTCAGCCAATGACAGCTGATCACGTGATGTAAACAGACGATTGGTAATCTTTTTTTTTTCTCACGCTGACAGTGTTAGGAGAAAAAAAAAGCCCATCAACGGCTTCTGTTGAAGGGACATCTGTACAGAAGAGGAAGAGGTGAAGCTGCCTCATCTGTGCCCGCCAATGCCACCTGCCAGTGCCCACAGCGCCACGAATCAGTGCCCACCAGTACATAAGTGCCAGCAATCAGTGCCATCAATGCCCACAAGTGCCACCTATCAATGCCCACCAGTGGTGCCAATTAGTGCCTCATCAGTGTCACCTACCATCACTGCCACCCATCAATGCACCCTATCAATGCCCTTCAGTACCGCCCATCAGTGCCACCTATCAGTGCCCACCAGTGCTGCCTATCAGTGCCCATCAGTGAAGGAGAAAAAGTAACCTTTTGCAAAATTTATTAAAAAATATAAAAAGGATTTTGTAATTTTTTTTCTTAAATTTTTTTAGCAAAAAATAAAAAACCCAGGAGGTGATCAAATACCACCAAAAGAAAGCTCTATTTGTGGGGGGGGGAAAAAAATTATAAAAAAATTATAAAAATTTCATTTGGGTACAATGTTTTATGACCGCGCAATTGTCAAAGAATGACCGCGCTAAAAGCTGAAAATTGGCCTGGGCAGGAGGGGGGTCTAGGTGCCCAGTAAGCAAGTGGTTAATATCTGCCATATTGTACTTGCCTTCTCTTCATAAAAAAAACCCCGACTTCTGGGGTATGAGGGGGGTAAGCATGTCTCACCATGGAACAGCACTTAGGGTCCAAAATACTCATCATCCGCCAAACACAGGAGATGAGGAGGTCTGCAGAAGGCTCTACAAATATTGGACTTATATGAAGTTCACATTTTGATGCACTTTAATTTACTCTGATATAGATTACTGGAGCGGATCAACTTCACCCGTATATCTAAGAAACTGTAAAAACAGCGTTTTCTTTCAAGTGCACCTAAATCTAAAATGCATAAAATGTATCTTAAAAATATTGACCCTCTCTGCTGTAATGAAACATTAATGGATGTTTCAAAAAGCTTAGCCTTTTATGTAAAAATGGAAATTCTGCATCCCTCCCACATGAAAGTACACTTCAGGGAATGATGTTCAAATAGAGATAACGAGCCATCAGCTCTGCCTGAACAGCGATCACCTGCACCGGCAGACCATGTGACCAATTGCTAGTCATGTGATTTGATCCCCGAGGTTCTTTCTTCTTTACAGATTTTTTCGGGCAGTTTATTAGCCTTTAAATGTTGCAGAGAGGATAGTGTGTGAAAGAGGGGAATAAAAAAATGTTTTTTTTCAACCTGCTGATTGAGCGATAAAAAAAATAAAAATAAAATAAAAAAAAGACTCCTTTATGGCTAGTTTAATGCAAGTGGACATGTGGGAGAACTTGCCCCTCCGAGAAGCTATCTGACACACGGTGAGGAGGCGATATGTTGCCTCCTCAACACCTATTATACTGTAAATGCAGCAGCAGCAACGTGCATTGCAAGCGGCTCCGGGGTGGCCCTATTGACTTGAATGGGGCTCATTCGGAGGTGGTACTGCCAAATGCAACAAGAGGGAATCATTTTTGCAGCAGCCAGGGTGCTTTACATGTATACAACCCTGTCAGGCTGCCTTTGCAGGTCAAGGGAAGTGGTGGTCAGGGGGCAGTAAAAACGTGACTCAACCACCTGTTTTTGTCAGATGTGGCCCCAAACAATTAAAAAAGTAATGAAAACAAGTATTTTATGAAAAAAAAAAAAATCATTATAATATATATATATATTTATTTTTATTCATAAAATACTTGTTTTCATTACTTTAATTGTTTGGGGCCACATCTGACAAAAACAGGTGGAGGGAGGGAGGGAGAGGGAGAGGGAGAGGGGGAGAGGGAGAGGGGGAGAGGGAGAGGGAGAGGGGGAGAGGGAGAGGGGGAGAGGGAGAGGGGGAGAGGGAGAGGGGGAGAGGGAGAGGGGGAGAGGGAGAGGGGGAGAGGGAGAGGGAGAGGGAGAGGGAGAGGGAGAGGGAGAGGGAGAGGGAGAGGGAGAGGGAGAGGGAGAGGGAGAGGGAGAGGGAGAGGGAGAGGAGAGAGAGAGAGAGAGAGAGAGAGAGAGAGAGAGAGAGAGAGAGAGAGAGAGAGAGATTACACATTTATGACACAAAGTGCGTTAGCAAAGGAAATGTCGTTTTCATTCTAGGATTTACATATACTTTAAATGCCAACACAGCTGACTTCACAGTCCATGTGGGACCGCGGCAGAGGGACCGCTATTCTCGCTTTGTAAAGCCACGGGAGATTATTATGACAACTATAAAAAGCCATCCATAATAAGGTGATTATTTTCGGCACCCTGAGTTTATTTTTTCTGGAAGGTACAGCTGAGTTTTATTTTTGCTCTGCACACTGCAGGCTCCTTGCTGTCTCTCACACACTGAAGGATTGATGTAGCAGTCCCCATACTATATACATCCAAGTTCCTTCTTCAAATCAACTTATCTGATATTAAAAAAAAAAAAAAAAAAAAAAACTTGGATGTTTAATATGAGCTTTTTGTGTCAAAAAAAAAAAAAAAAGTAAGCCAAGTGGGCTCCCTGACTTTTGCATAGTCGCAGGGTTTGCTGTATAGCAACAGCCAGGGCTTGAGAAATCCCAGGCGCCAGGTCGCCGTGGCGACTAGTAAATGCATCCTGGCGCCTGGGCTTTTGTCAACCCATTCACTGGGATCCCAGCCCGAGCCGACACCACCTCACATACTCCAAGTCTAGACTGGAGGCTGCTGCCAGCTCCCGCCCACTTCGCCTCGCCATTGGTTGAGCAATCCGCCAGTCTGGAGTAGCCAGGCAGCGATTGGCTGAAAACGGGGGTGACTGGGTCTGGCGCTCACTTACGCCTGGGCGTCAGTAGTGAAGCCGAGTCCCTGACAAGCAAAGCAGGGTAAAAGAACAGGCTTAAGGGGCCCAGGGGACAGGGACAGGGCTGGAGCGGGTGGCAGATGGTTATGCAGAGGTCCAGACACTGGGCAAGAGGGGTGCTGTATCAGCTATGACAGGGCAATACACACCTGTGTGCTGCCAATGGTACAGGGACCCCTCCTGGGTGTGTGTACACTGAGGGCAGGGGCTGCTGGGAGTCCCAGCATGTACTGTACCTCCATTGCAGACTGTGATAGAACTACAAGTCCCAGCATGTGCTGTACCTCCATTGTAGACTGTGATAGAACTACAAGTCCCAGCATTTGCTGTACCTCATTTATTAGGATTTTAAATGTAATAAGTTCTCAGCCCAGGTGTAAACAGTGGGAGGGGTTATGCAAATTTTCAAAATGCCCAAAATGCTTGGATGTTTCTGTGGACACTTTAAATGATAAGTTCACCTAGACTATGTTCCGTGTTACACCCGTATCAGGGTGTAACATGTTACAGATGCAGCAGCTCACGAACTGAACCATACCCCACCCCCCAAGTCCCCAAGACCCCATTTTGACAGTGGGCCGGGAAAATTCACCCAGCACCCACTGTCACAATTTTAAAACTGTGGCTGTGTGGGGCTCCGCCCACCCAGCCGTGTCATTCACTCACAGCTGTCTGTGAATGGGGTGGGGGGGTGGGGGGGTGACTACAACTATCAGCCACTGTGGCGGACGGCTTGTAGTTCTCAATGAATTACCAGGGTACTGTTGAGTGCTCAAGGTAGTTCATGGTCTCCTACTGTCAGTATGTAACTGTCTGCCGGTATCGGAGGTATGGGAAGACACCTACACTGACAGCCTGCAGGAGCCTGAGACTGCACCCGTGATCTGCTGATCAGGGCCTTCCCCCCCCCCCCCCACTAATTTTAGATCAGGAATGTTCTAGAAATTAACTTAATGTAAATGTTTTTAGTTTACAGATTTAGTAATTTTTTTTGGTGCATTATATATATATATATATATATATATATATTTATTTATTTTTTATTCACATTTTTATTTCATCACTTTAAGAAATAGAGCGCTACACTTTTTTATTATATAAATATGGGAAAAGGAGAGGAACCTGTACAACTGTGCAAGACTGAAGAGAAGACTAGAGTTCAACTTTAAATCTTAACGTGGTAGTAAACTCCGCTTTGTGATTTTTACCTACAGGTAAGATTATAAGAAATCCTACCTGTTGGGAAAATGAAAATTTCCTAAAATGTGCACCGTTTAGGAGATATTCTAGCAAGCAGCAGCCAGTGACATCACTTGCACATGCGCTCTGAAAGAGCGGCATACCCATGCCATTCCTTCAGAGCTGTGTGCCATGGCCAAGACTCCTGTCCCCGTGCATGGGAGCGACGCCATTGCGGCTTGGCCATTGAAGTGCCAGAAGACCGGGCAAAGATGGAAGCCTTTGCAGCGGTGACGGCACGCCACTGAGGGGGCTTTGTTTAAAAGGTAAGTTTTTCATAATGTGCTAGTATGGGATGCAACATTGCTTTGCAGGAGGAAACTTTATTTATTTTTTTGCATCCGAGTACCACAAACCAAAAACACTACTGAATTCATTTTTAATATTCAAAGCAAACTCCCACATTGATCCATGTCTCCATGCTTTATTTTGTTGAGAAATTACTTTGAAAAACTCCCCCCTAGCGTTGCTGGCTGTGGTCATCTTGAGTAAGAGCAAATGATTCATGTAGCATTTACTTCCTGGAATCCATTTGCCCTTAGCTCAGGCATGCAGGCGAGTGTGCTCAGCTGAGAAAACCCCTCCTCCTCTCTTCCTGAAGACTCCTGGGATGTATGACATCATTTGCCTCGGCAGGAAATCGGGGAAAAAAAAAAAGTGGTTTCAAACAAGTATAAATATAATGATAGAGAGATAGAGAGATAGAGAGATAGAGAGATAGAGAGATAGAGAGATAGAGAGATAGAGAGATAGAGAGATAGAGAGATAGAGAGATAGAGAGATAGAGAGATAGAGAGATAGATAGATCTCTCATAATACATGATACTTTACTATCTATTTACTAGTGCTAGTAGCATGAGGATTAAAAATTCGATTGGGAGAGTGTAGTTCTACTTTAAACTTTTGAATGTGAGCCTCTGAGCAGAATTCTAGAGGCAGGGCAGGGAATGTGGAAACACACTTTGTGCATTATTGCAGGCTCAGATCTGATGCCATTCAGAAAATAATATGAATGCACAGAAGCACCAAGCACAACAGCCAGTACCACAAGATAAATGTCAGGATGCAAATTACAACTATTCAGCCGGTACGCCGTTTCTTTTGAGTCAATTTAAAGCTAAACTCCAGTAAAACAAAATCCAGTAATGTATTCCTTATTTATGTATTACAGGTACTTGCAGAGCGCCTTCATTTCACACAGTGCTTTACATTCTATATTGAACATTCACATCAGTCCCTGCCCACAAGGAGCTTACAATCTAAAAGGTCCCTAACTCACATTCATACATACACATACCTTCAAAATCCTTGCATATATATTTTAAATAAAGCTAGCATAAGCACTTAAGTTCTGTCTTTATTTTAGCTGCAATTCCCTGCACCTTCAGACACAGATTTCGAATAGGAAAGTCAGCCTACAGCCAATCAGGGATCTTTTCCTTTGCAAAGTGCTTCCTGCTCCTTCCTATTTTTAACCGGAGGGCAGGGGGCGGGTCCCTGACCAATCTGTGCTGCTTAACTGTACTGGAGGTCAGGAATGCGGCTGTGCCGTCCAGCAGCATACCTGGACCCAGGACAGACTAATCAGAAATCCAAATATTTCCACAAGTAGGACTGACCTATATGTACTTCAGCTCTGTATTTTTTTTTTCGGTGTTCATTAGAAATGCAATGTGTAGAAGTTTGACTGCAGTGTACCTATGAATTCATACTGTGAGAAAGCCCCTGCTTGGTTTTGATGTCTGGCCAAAGATAATTTGATTTGGCAAGGTCACAACTCTTTGCTTGTGCAGGAATGGAGGACTTTTATATTTCGCATGTAATTATGGAAACCATGCGATAAACGCCGAGGGATTCCACCAGGCTAGACGGCGTGCTATTATTTTTAGTCAGGATCAGACCATGCTGTCCATTTGATGGTTATGTATGATGAAGCGGATTAAATGCTATAGAAGCAACACACAGCACCCCCCCCTTCCCCCCATGGCTACTCAATACTACCGAGCTAATAAATCAGATTTCTCATTGGCTGCTGTGGACTAATGGGTGTAATTTCTCTTTCCGCCATGTCATTGTGTAAACCGTGACTTAAGTGGTCACACACAGCGCAGATGCAAACCCAACTACCATTCAGGTCCCGCTGAGAGTGGATGTTTGTCTGCTGGGGTTAGTCAGCCCCTTGGCCTTTACCAGAACATCTCGGACCCTTCTAGGCTTTCTTCTATTTTATGGCAGGAAAGCAATGGTGTCGAAATGGAAATCCCTTCTTGCCCTAACCTTACTGGAAACATTTGGTCAATTCGAATCTTATGCCCCGTACACACGGTCGGACTTTGTTCGGACATTCCGACAACAAAATCCTAGGACTTTTCCCGACGCCGGATGTTGGCTCAAACTTGTCTTGCATAAACACGGTCACACAAAGTTGTCGGAAAATCCGATCGTTCTAAACACGGGGCAATTCCGACCGTGTGTAGGCTCCATCACACATTTTCCATCGGATTTTCCGACACACAAAGCTTGAGAGCAGGATATAAAATTTTCCGACAACAAAATCCGTTGTCGGAAATTCCGATCGCGTGTACACAAATCCGACGGACAAAGTGCCACGCATGCTCAGAATAAATAAAGAGATGAAAGCTATTGGCCACTGCCCCGTTTATAGTCCCGACGTACGTGTTTTACGCCACCGCGTTCAGAACGATCGGATTTTCCGACAACTTTGTGTGACCGTGTGTACGCAAGACAAGTTTGAGCCAACATCCGTTGGAAAAAATCCTAGGATTTTGTTGTCGGAATGTCCGAACAAAGTCCGACCGTGTGTACGGGGCATTAGGCCCCTTCCACATGGGACGGATCCATTTAGCAGAGTCTGCCAGCTCAGCAGGAGATCGCTCCGTTGATCTCCGCTGAGCCGGCGGGTGACAGGTCCGTCTCTGCCCACTGAGCGGGGAGGGGCCTGTCAGAGCCCCTGTGATTCCTATGGGGAGATCAGACGAAATGGACAGCATGTCTGTTTATCAGATCTCATCCAATAAGACGGATGACAGACGTATCGCCATACGTCTGTCTTGAGTGGATCGGATGGAGAGTAGGTGTCAGCGGACACATCGCCGCTGACATCCATCTCCCCATATAAGTCAATGGATGGCCCGCTCGGATCGGTCTGAAAAAAAACGGACATGCGGATCCGAGCGGGCTTGTTGCGTGAAAGGGGCCTTATAAGTGAGAAGTCCACACAAATAAAACGATAAGAAGTCCCAACAAAGTGATAAATCTTCTGAAACAAAATCCCTTTTTGACAAATGGAATGGTAATAAAAATCCCTCCACCACACTTTATTTCAAGGCCTCTAGTGCTGGCAGCTATTATCACTATACTTACACCTGAGTGCAGAGTTCTTGGCCTTCATTTACATGCCCTGAACTTTCTTGTAAACATTGTATGAGAATCACATTTTCACTTTTTTTTTTTCTATCTAGTAGATCTCTCTATTTATCCTAATTTGGTGGCCCCAAGTGCATCTACACTAATATGCACGACACGTTGTTATTTTGTTATGTTTTTTATGGTCTCTTTTCGCTTTTATATTGTGGATATGTGAGCCAGGGTATGGCTCTGTTTTGTACTTTTACACCATAGAAATCTAATAAAGAAAATTTCTTAAAAAAAAAAAAAAAAAAAATCACAGATTTAAAGTGGTTTTAAACCCTTACAATCCACTTTTTGCTACAGGTAAGCCTATAATAAGACTTACCTGTAGCTACCCCGGAGATCTAAACCTGCATGGGTTTAGGAGATATCCCCTGTATCTGCATGTGCCGACTTCATCGGCACTGAAGCAATGGCACGTACGCGCCGCTATCTTCAGTGAGTGTGCAGTTACCGGCGGCCCCCACGCGCACACACGACGTCATCACAGCAGTCCAGCATCAATTGCATATATCATTGCTCTGCACCAGCTTCCCGATAGAGACATTAGTGGAGCCCACCTGTGCAATGTGTGTTGGCATCTTTACCACCAGGGGGTGCATATGACAGGAAACTCAGAAGCACAGTTGGGAGACTGTACAGAGCGCTACCACCCTATAACAAGCAGTCTCTGATCAAGGACTTTCATTGCAGGATCACCAGGGATTCCCTAAATATGAAGTAAAAAAAACAAAAAAACAAAACAAAAAAAAACAAAACAAACTTTTGAAGTTACATTTAAAATGAACTGCGAGAAACCTAAAAGTCCCCCCTTGCAATGCGGAATTCAGACTGTTCGAGAGGAGATAAGTATAGTGCCTTTAATTCTACTTTAAGGAACCCAGTAAAGTGCAGATCTCACTGTATCTGAGCACCACAAACCAAAAACACAATATACTTAAATTTTTAATATTTTAGGCAACCCCCCCCCCCCCCCCCCCATCCATCCATGTCTCCATGCTTTATTTTGTTGAGACATCACTTTTACTTTCTTTCGTTAAAAAATAGCACCCCCATTTCTGGCCGTGGCCATCTTGCGTAAGGGCAGATGATTCATGTAGCATTTATTTCCTGGAATCCATCTGCCCTTAGCTCAAGCATGCATGCAGGAGAGAGTGTGCTTAGCTGAGAAAACCCCTCATCCTCTCCTTCCGTCCTAAAGACTTCTGGGATGCATGACATCATTTGCCTAAAACAAGTAAACATAATATACTTTCCTATCGATTTACTAACGCTAGCAGCAGGAGGATTAAAAATAATAAATAATCAATGTTGAGTGGGAGAGCGAAGTTGCACTTTAAACTCCAAACTTTCTGCAGGTAAAATATTCACAAATGCACAGATTTAATCTATGACAACAAAAGCTGAAACGGAAGTGGGGTTTTTTTTTTTTGTTTTTTTTTTCGCTTGTACAGTATAAAACGAAAAGGTGGCCGATGTTTTAAGGTCTGGTGGCCCTTTAATTTAAGTGATAAACGTCTTCAGCTGCTTGGAGACCTCGGCTCATCTGGGAAAGGCGATCCGAGTCCAGCAGCTGAAGATTACTGCGTCAGTGCGCTTTTATTGGAGAAATTATGGGTTCTTGCAGCAAAGAAGGAAAAAAAAATACTAGTTCTCTCCACTCCATTTCATCCATTTCACTGCACCTGGCTGTTTCACCAGGACTGAGGTTGAGCGGCTTTGTGGAAAACCTTTAGGGCTCATTTACACCTTTGTATTTTCAGCAGGTGATTACTCACATCCTCTAATGTACACCTGGGCTGTGATTTATGGCATTATTGCCATTTTCAAAGAAAACCTAAGCCGAATTGCCGGCAGATATAAAACCACAATTTTTGTAATAGTGTATTCCTGTACAATTTATTAAAAGTATCTGAAGTGTATTGATCTAAATCTCCTCTTCTCTCCTGCACAGCAGCACTCTGAAGAGGGAGGGGCTTCACCAGGGGCCAATCAAACTTTGCATGCACATGTGTTGACTTGAAGAGGAAGCAAAGTGATCAAGACTCCCGATTCAATGGGCCCAGTTTGTGATGTGTGTGATTATGTACGAACAAACAAGTTAAAAAACTTCACTGTACGCCCACACAAACATACCTAATTTTACCATGGAATATACATTTCTAGGTCCAAACAAACCCATCTCATCTGTAATGGTGTGCTGGTAGCCTATACATGGGCTGCCTGAAAGTTAAAGTGGAGTTCCACCCACTTTTACAACTCTTCAGCATCCCTCACTAAACTGTGCACTGTAAACAAAAATTGGATATTTTTTAAATTTTTTTTCTCAGCACCTACTGTATATCTGCTGTATTCATTTTTCACTTCCTCCTCCCTGGCCGCGGCCCATCGCATCATTTCCTGTTTGCAATGCCTCCTGGGAAGGGGCGGCAACTTCCTCTGAAACTGCCATTGCTATGGAAACCTGACCTGAAACCTATTACACTGCTTGTGCTGCACTGAGCATGTGCGAGATCTGCAAGGATGAGATCCAGGAAGAAATACAGTCTGGCTTCAGATGCCCACACTTAAGATGGCCACGGCCTGCTGTAAGTTTATAAAATAACAAACTACTGCTATAAACTAACAAAACAGACCTTAGTTTACAGACTAACTTTACTAGAATACATTAAGCTTGTGTATTATAGGGGTATTTTTATTTAAAAAGTATAATTTCGGCCGGAACACCACTTTAAGCTTAAAGCAGAGCTCCACCCAATAGGGTAAGCTCTGCTTGTTTGCTTATACACCTCCCCCCACCCCCCCATTCACTGCCACATTTGGCACACTGAAGACCGCCCCATGCTAGCGGCAAAGCTCCGCTCATTTTAGCTTTACCGGCGCTGTGCAGGCAGGAGCGTGGCACTTTTAACCCCAAAACAGCGCCCAAAAAGAGACGCTGCCGAAACACTTTGCAGGCGCTTTGCCAGCTTTGCCTATTGATTTCAATGGCAGAGGCAGTTTAGGAGCGATGTATTAGAGCTGCATGATTCTGGCTAAAATGAGAATCACGATTTTTTTTTTTGCTTAGAAGAGAGATCACGATTCTCTCACGATTCTCACGGCGTAACTTCATCTTTCACATTAAAACAAAAAAAAAAAAAAAAAAAATTGGGCTAACTTTACTGTTTAGTTTTTTGTTTTGTTTTTTTATTCATTGAAGTGTATTTTTTCTCAAAAAATTGCATCTGAAAGACTGCTGGGCAAATACAATGTGACATAAAATATTGTAGCAATTGCCATTTTATTCCCTAGGGTCTCTGCTAAATATATATATAAATGTTTGGGGGTTCCAAGTAATTTTCTAGCAAAAAAACATTGATTTTAACTTAAGAAAGAAGTGTCAGAAAAAGATTTAGACTTTAAGCGGTTAAACTTCCTGCATTTACAGGTTGTTGAAAACTTGGCAGACTGGCCAGATTATTTATTTACACAGAAGTTCTTTCCCTTTGATCTAAGAAGGAAGCTTAGTTACAAAGTTTCAAGTTAGACTTGGCAGACTGCCTGGATGTTTTCTTTTGACAGCTGAGTGAGCAGATAAGTCTCTCTACTTGTTTATATGAAAGAATCGGCAAAATCTGCAGGAGAGATCATCAGGGGGGGTGAATCGAGATCACAATTTTTTTTACGATTAATTGTGCAGCTCTACAATGTATACACCGCTCCCGCACCACCCCAAAGACACTGCTTGCAGTACCTTTTTTTTTTTCCACCCAGCAAGCGCACCGCCCCAGTGTGAAAGCACCCGGGCTTTCACACTGGGGAGGCATTTTACAGGTGCTGTTTTTAGCGCTAAAACACCTGTAAAGCGCCTTCAGTGTGAAAGAGGTCTAAGTGAAGATGCCGGTGCCTGCACCCAGATGGATGGATCGGCTTGGAGTGCCAACATCGCTGGATTCCTGGACAGGCAAGTGTCCTTATATTAAAAGTCAGCAGCTACAGTATAGTATGTGTAGCTGCTGACTTTTAATTTATTTATTTTTTTTTTTTTTACAGGCTGGAACTGCTTTAGCCTGGGTTCACACATATGTTACGTCAGACATCGCATGTGATTCACACAGCACTGCTGGGCAGATCACATACGACGTCCGTGCAATGGAAGTTCAGCCAGACAGTTGTATGGCTGAACTTGCACAAAAATAGTGCAGGAATTTTTTATTTTTTTCCCCGCACTGGAATTGGATTGCATGGGTGTTCAGACCCATGCGATCAGATTCCTGTCCAAATTCACAGTTCACACTGCGCTATATGAGCCGATCTGGGGGTGTCATTAACTTTCTATTGCAGTGGTTCGCAACTCCTGTCCTCGGGACTCACTAACAGGCCAGGTTTTATGTATTACCTTGGAGAGATGCAGACAAGAATACTACAATCATCACCGAGGAGCAAATGAGATTATCTGTGATGTATTTCAGTTATCTTGCAAACCTGGCCTGTTAGTGGGTCCTGAGGACAGGAGTTGAGAACTGTTCCATTGACACCCGCAGCGGTTCGAATAGGGCAGTGTGAAGTGCCTGTGAGTCCTATGCAATGCGGGAACCGGCCCTGGAATCTCGCTGGTTCCCATATAACAATACTGTGAACCTAGAGCTTAAAGTGTTACTAAACCCACAAAAGTAAAATCAGCATGCTTGTAATACCAATTGCAGGACCTACGGAGTTAATCTTCTACATTGTGTAAAAAGGATGCTTGATCCCGTCTTCTCTGATCCTCCCCTTCCTCCATCTCCCCCTAATCATTTCCTGATAGAACAGAGGCTTGGCGACAAGCTGCACATGCTCAGTTTGGTGTGTATTGCAAGAGAAGTTCTTTTTTTCCCTTGGGAGAGTGCATACGATCAGCACAGGGCCAATCAGCACTGTCCAGGCAGAGGGTCAGGGGTCCTGCAGTCTTATAGGACAGACAGACAGAGAAGATGAAAACTCCTCCTACAAGGTTTTAACCAGACACTGATAGAAGTCACAAAACTGCTCCAACTGCTGATGAGAAAAGATATTTAGCAGTTTATATTTACTAAAATGATTGCATTTCCATGTTCTGTAACAGATCTAGTGAATGCAGCGTCCTGGGTTTAGTAATACTTTAACCCTCCTATCTTTTACAGCCAAGGAAGCTGCCATCTTGGCCTCTGACTGATCTGCAGTTGCAATGGTGCGGTGATCAGTTAAAGTGGAGTTTCACCCACTTTTACAACTCTTCAGCATCCCTCACTAAACTGTGCACTGTAAACGAATTGGATATATATATATTTTTTTTTTCTCAGCACTTAGACCCCTTTCACACTGGGGCGGTTTGCAGGCGGTATTGCGCTAAAAATACCACCTGCAAACCGCCCCTAAACAGCCTCCGCTGTTTGTTCAGTGTGAAAGCCCGAGGGCTTTCACACTGCAGCGGTGCGCTGGCAGGACGGTGAAAAAAGTCCTGCAAACCGCTTCTTTGGAGCGGTGTATTCACCGCTCCTAAACCGCTCCTGCCCATTGAAATCAATGGGACAGCGCGGCTATACCGCGGCTATAGTCGTGCTGTACGAGTGATTTTAACCCTTTTTCGGCGGCCAGCGGGGGTTAAAACCGCACTGCTAGTGGCCGAATACAGCTGCAAGAACAACGGTACAGCAGCGCTAAAAATAGCGCTGTTGTACCGCCGACGCCCCCACCGCCCCAGTGTGAAAGGGGCCTTACTGTACATCTGCTGTATTCATTTTTCCCTTCCTCCTCCCTGGCCATGGCCCATCGCATCATTTCCTGTTTGCAATGCCTTCTGGGAAGGGGCGGCAACTTCCTCTGACACTGCCGTTGCTATGGAAACCTGACCTGAAACCTATTACACTGCTTGTGCTGCACTGAGCATGTGCGAAATCTGCAAGGATGAGATCTAGGAAGAAATACAGTCTGGCTTCAGATGGCAACGGCCTGCTGTAAGGTTATAGAATAACAAACTACTGCTATAAACTAACAAAACAGACCTTAGTTTACAAACTTTACTAGAATACATTAAGCTTGTGTATTATAGGGGTACATTTAACCATTTAACCATTCCCTGTACCATCTCAAAAGTTGAACTTAAGATATACTGTTAAGAATGGTTGACTTTTAAAAAGTGGGGTAGAATTGGGGTTGCACACTGTACACAACACACCCCTAAACCCTGCACTCTGTGGGTAGCGCGCCCCTAAACCCTGCACTCTGTGGGTAAGCGCGCCCCTAAACCCTGCACTCTGTGGGTAAGCGCGCCCCTAAACCCTGCACTCTGTGGGTAAGCGCGCCCCTAAACCCTGCATTTTTTTTTCATAATGAAAACATATTTGGGCTAAAAGGTATTTTTCCCTTATCTGCCTGGACTTCAAACTTAATAATAATGGCAGTGCATGTGGCCTTAAACAGAGACATAGGACTATAAGCTCCTGTAGAAGAAGAGAATGATGTAAATTCTATATATATTTTGAAGCTCTGCAGAATATGTCAGCTTTGTCAATGAAAAATGATCACGTGTATGACCATGCTAGGGACATCAGAATGTAAGCTCCTCTGGGGCAGAAATGGCTGTTAATGGCCCTTTATGGACTCAGTAAAGTGCTGGGTTGCTGCTCTATAAATCAATAAAATGCCTAAATAAATGAGCTCCATAGCGCTCTGCAGTCACCAAATTCGTAGCGAACTGATAAGCTGAATAATTCAGCCACAAAGCGGCAGACTCCACTGTCACGGTGCATCCACACAGCATAACAGCACTTGCAGACAAATTGGGAGTCTGCAGTTCCTCACGCTAAGCTTATTTGCCTTTAATGTAAGACACAAGAAGCTCTCTCCGTGCGCACTGCCACTTCTCATCACGTCGGCGTAATGAGATAATGCGTAACAGCTTGAACTGTGAATTCAGCTCCGAAATGCTGCATCATCAGGCAGGACTACCCCAGGATTGCAGGCTTGGCTGCTTCTAGCAAACACATGTTACTTTCTAAGGACTGGTTAACATTTTGCGCGTTCACATTTATGCACTCGAAAGCGCCCTTTAAAAAAAAAAAAAAAAAAAAGTCCTGCACTGAGGTCTGTATCACGTTGGCCGTCTAGAATGGAAGAAGGAGAAAATCTGCAACAAGGACACAGGCAGCTGCGGTGCCAACATCGAGGGTTCCCTGGACAGGTAAGTGTGCTGATATTAAAAAAAGTCAGCAGCTCAAGTATTTGTAGCAGACTTTGAATTTTTTTTTTTTTTCCCCAGGTGGGACACCTCTTTAAGTTCAAGAGCATCTCTGCCCATCACTGAACATCAAGCTGGGACTCCACAGTTAAAAGCAGAACCTTAGGCCCCCCCTTTCACATCAGCGGACCGATCAGGTCCGCCTGTCAGTTTTTCAGGCGGGCCCGATCGGACCACTCATTGTACTCTATGGGGCGGTAGATGTCAGCCGACGTGTTATGCAGTCCATATCTATCCGACCGCCCCATAGAGGAGAGCGGGCTGTGTCTGCTCTGCATAGCGGAGTGGACACGGACCTGTCATCCACCTGTTCAGACACTATAACTTTTGTTTTTTTGTTTTTTTTACCAAAAATATGTAGAAGAATATATATCGGCTTAAACGGATTAAGAAATGATTTTTTGGGGAGATATTTATTATAGCAAAAAGTTAAAAAATAGTGTTTCTTTCAAAATTGTCGGTCTTTTTTTGTTTATAGCACAAAAAGTAAAAAAACCACAGAGGTGATCAAATACCATCAAAAGAAAGCTCTATTTGTGGGGGGGGGGTGTAAGGACATCAATTTTGTTTGGGCACAAAGTCGAATGACCTCACAATTGTCAGTTAAAGCAACTAGGGCTGCAACTAACGATTATTCTCATAATTGATTAGTTGGCCGATTATTGTTTCGATTAATCGGATAATAACCTTAAAAAAAAAGTGTGGTGTATAATTTAATATGTAAAGCTTAAAAAAAATGTATTCTTAAAAAATCTATGCAGTGGTAAATATAAATAACCATCTATATGTTTAGGGAGAAAATTCTCTAATCCACTCTGAGAACAACAGACAGAAGAGATATACTGTATATAATACTGGAGGTTGAATCTGGTAAATATCAGACTAGGAGATCAAATTTTTTATTTGGACCCCTTTCACACTGGGGCGCATGTAATGATCCCTGCCCCCTGTAATGTTCCCTGCCTCCTCGTAATGTTCCCTGCCTCCTCGTAATGTTCCCTGCCTCCTCGTAATGTTCCCTGCCTCCTCGTAATGTTCCCTGCCTCCTCGTAATGTTCCCTGCCTCCTCGTAATGTTCCCTGTTCCCATGTGCTCTGCCTGCATGTAATATGCCCTGCTCCCACGTAATACGTTACTTTAAATGTAGTTGTAATGCCTTCTATTACCTCCAGTCTATCAGCCTTCACCTTCTCTGGGTTCAGATGCTGATCTTCCCTGCACAGTCTTTAAATTATTTTTTTTTTTAAAACAACAAACATGTTATACTTACCTGCTCTGTGTAATAGTTCTGCACAGAGCAGCGCCGATTCTTCTCTTCTGGGGTTCCTCACAGAGGCTTCTGGCTCCTCCTGCCTTCAGAGTGCCGCAATAGCAAGCTACAAATTATAGTATAGTGTGCCCCTATAGCAAGGTAAAAAATTTCTGCCTTTACACCCCACTCACTTCCTGCCCAGGACTACATGTCCCATGAGGCATTGCTCCTCACACATTCACAAGTTCTCAGGCACTTCCTGACATGTATGGACGGTGTACTGAGCTGTATGTGTGCTGCACTGTATTTCCTGATATGTAAACAAATATTGCATTCTGTATGCAGGCCAACTAATCAGCTGGCCGATTAATCAATTATGAAAATAGTTACAACTATTTTCATAATTGATTAGTTGTCGATTAATCGATTAGTTGTTTCAGCCCTAAAAGAAACGCAGTGCCGCGTCGCAAAAAAACGGCCTGAAATGGTTAATCCATTAACAGATTAGCCTCTGGTGGCTCCGATTTTCAGCACAATGCCAAAAATGGAAAGCAACTGAGCATGTGCAGAGCGAGGACCGTATATTACTGGATTTTAAACAATATAGACACTTATTTTTAAAGTGATTGTAAAGTCTAGCTTTTTTTTTTTTAATTAAAAACAACAAACATATCATACTTACCTCCTCTGTGCAGTGGATTTGCACAGAGCAGCCCGGGTCCTCCTCTTCTCTGGTCCCTCTTCGGCTCTCCTGGCCCCTCCCTCCCGTTGGGTGCCTCCACAGCAGGCAGCTTGCTATGGGGGCACCCAAGCCGAGTCACAGCTCCCTGTGTCCATTCAGACATGGAGCTGTGGTCTGGCCCGACCCCCTTTCTATTCTCATTGGCTGACTGACTGATTGACAGCAGTGGAAGCCAATGGCGCCGCCCCTGCTGTCCCAGCTAATGAGGAGGGGAGTCCTGGACGGCCGAGACATTCCTACAACATCGCTGGAGGTAAGTATTAGGGGGGCTGCTGCACACAGATGTCTTTATCTTCTTGCATGAAGATAAAAAGCCTTTTGCCTTTACAACCCCTTTCATGTTGTACATAGCTATGGGACCAGCCTGAAGTCATCTAGCAGGACTAAATTTTTTTCAGACTAAAGTTAAACAAAAATAGCCATGAATGGCAGATCTTTCCGATCTGTATTTAGAACAAACTACAGTAAAACCTTGGATTGCGAGAATTCGTTCCAGAAATATGCTTGTAATCCAAAGCACTTGTATATCAAAGCGAATTTCCCCATAAGAAATAATAGAAACTCCAATGATTCGTTCCACAACCATTTATTCATAAGTCCTTCAGTTTATAGTCCATATAAAAAGATTATAGCAATGTGATAGGTTGTGTAACCATAAAATGTCCATACACAAATGGAAGCCTCCACAAGGGCATTAGAAGCAAAATCCATCAGGAGCTACAGAGCATAAAAAAAAAAAAAAAAGAGAGGCGCCTCTAAGTGTAGCAGTATGGTTATATTTAATGAAGGTACAACATTTTAGCAACTCACATGGTTGATGATTAAAAGAGGCACATCTAAGTATGCAGGCATGCGGGGTAAAGCTGTCCACATAGACCACCACCCCCTGCACTGCCGGCTCTCACCACTGTCAGTCTGCAATCGTGACCGGGAAGACTACCCTTCAGTAGAGCGATCTGAAAGCGAGGCTTGAAGCGCTCGTGGAGCACAGCGTGGAAGGGACAACGTTGATGGCGGTGGTCTATGTGGACAGCTTTACCCCGGATGCCTGCATACTTAGATGTGCCTCTTTTAATCAACCATGTGAGTTTCTAAAATGTTGCACCTTTATTAAATGTAACCATATTGCTACAATTAGAGGCGCCTCTCTTCTTTTTTATACTCAGTTGCGACATGACGCTACTTGTATATGAAGACATCGCTTGTATATCAAGTCAAGATTTATACAAAAAAAAAAGAAAGGAAGAAGTTTCTCGTCTTGCAAAATGCTCTCAAACCAAGGTTTTACTGTACTAGAAATATGTTACAGCAAGCTCACAATGAAATACAATAAGACCCCTTTCACACTGCCGATGCCCAGGTGTCAGCGGTAAAGCAGTGCTATTTTTAGCGCCACTTTACCGTAGTTTTAGTGGCGCTATTCGGCTAAAGGGGTTAAATCCACCCGCAAAACGCAGACGGAGCGGCGTTTTGCCGGCGGTATCACAGCGCTGCACCATTGATTTCAATGGGGAGCAGCGGTGCAGGAGCGGCGAGTTCACCGCTCCAAAGAAGCTGCTGGCAGGACTTTTTGACGCCTTGCCAGCGCACCGCTCCAGCGTGAAAGCCCTCGGGCTTTCACATTGGAGTGAATGGAGCAGCTGTTTTGGGGCAGTTTGCAGGCGCTATTGTTAGCGCTATAGCGCCTGCAAAACACTCCAGTGTGAAAGGGGTCTAAGGGAAACCTAACTCAAAATATGGAAACCCATTTTCATACTTGTACTAAGTCGGGCCCCGAGAACTGCTGAAAATGCTCACAAATTGCAGGCCATAAAAGTGTTGCTTTCTTGGATTTCTTTTCATAACCATAGAAAGAAAGAAAAAAAAAAAAAACAACACAACTCACCCTAGGACATATAAAAATCAAACTAAAACTGAGCCGTAGATCATGTGGAACATTGAAATTATACAGGAACATCCAGAGAAAAAAAAAAAAAAAAATTTTTCAGGACAAGCGTGGCTTCCTTGTTCTAGAACGTTTTCAGTGTTCTTATTATGAGACATAAACGGCTGGAACAAGCTTTTCATCTCTTTGTCTCCAGAAATGGATTCTGCCCAACTTAACACCTTTGTGTTTCCATCAGCCGGCGTGCTAATAAAAAGCTGTCAGTCCGCCGGAATAGAGCGAGAACTAAAGAGCGGATGAGGTGATGGCAGCCATCGTGTCACTGGGTCAAGTTCCTGTTCCTGTCTCGTCGGGTCGGGCATTGTGAGGAGAAGAGTGCCTGTTAATCCACCTTGAACTGAACGGTTAAGTGCTACCTCTGATGGAGAGAGCTGCTAAAGTATACGGATAGAGCCGCAAACAAAGTGAGGAGTAATGGAAATTTTTTTTTTTTTTTTTTTTTTTTAACAGGCGCCAAGGACTAAAAATTATCTGCAAATGTAACAGAAGCAAATCAAATATATATTTAATGTGTTAAACCACAAGAATTTTCATCTCTATTCAGTTTTGTTTGCAAGATTTAAAGTGTAAGTAAACCCAAAAGCTAAATTTTTCAGAATGTTTGGCATCATTCCTCGCCGTAGACGGTTTTGTTAAGCAAATCATTATTTGGGAATCCGTCGTAAAGTTGTCGCTGTCTGACAACCGCTAAGCCGCTGCCTCGCAATTAGCAGCAGCGTTAGCAGAACCGCCACTACCTTCAGTAGTCCAATGAGCTGCCAATTTGACAAACCCTACAAGACGCCAATGTTCTTCAGATAGGAGATGCAGTCACTGTTGGGGTGACAATTTTGTACCCAATTCCTTAGATTTAGACTTTTGAGTCAGGTGGTATCAATACGGCCACCCATGGCTTGAATTTTAGCCAAATTCACCAGGAATCTTACATAGCCAGCTTATGTCTGGCTTCATACCCATTGCCTTGTACACACGATGAGAAAATTGGATGGAAAATATCGCTTTCTGAGCTATCGCCCGATAACTTGATCTTTAGTACACAGCTTAAAAGACGGTCGCGACAGGTCATGCAAAAATAACCGGATAGAACAAGCATAAAGAAAAGAAAAAACCCGCACACACAGCATGCTTTTTTTTTTTATTTTAATTTATTTTTTTATTTTTTTACACTGGAGCCTGTAACGCATTGCACCCATGATTAGCAGATTACAGGTGCAATGCCAGGGGGTCCTGCAGACTCTACAGCTGTCTTCCTGTACCTTTGATCAGGGTGGATATAAAATCAATGATAAAAAAAAAAAAAAAAAAGGATTTTTAATTCAACCGGAATTTTTTTTTATTTAAAATCTTTTTTTTTTTTTTTTTTTAATCAAATTTAATTTTAATAAAATGCTTTTAGAGTAAAAATCTATCTAAAAAAGATAGTTTTCCATTTAAGATACATTCATAATTTAGTTTATTCAGCAGGAAATGGAGTTTAGTTATGTAGCATGAGGCTATATATTCTGCAATATTTACATTTTTTTTTTTTTTCATTCATTTAATCCAAGCTCTGCAAGCTGAGATAACATGCACGACATTGGCGCGTTCACACAATTTCACAGTAACCATAAGATAAAACAAAGTTTAGGAATATTCCTTTAGCCCATTATTTAGCAAATCTATGTACACTACAAACTGTATGATTGAATCGGTTCTTATATCGCTGTTTTACTAACCTGACAGCTTATTATTCTAAATAGGAAACCTTCATTTTGTTTGCAAATATTAAAGGTTCTAAGGCTCCATGCACACTGGACGTTAAAATAAACGTTATAAAAACGCCAGTAGCTTTGTAGTGAGTCTTTCAACGTTTTTGCAATAGCATTTATTAGCTTTTTTCCACGTTAGCATTTCTTAGCGTTTTTTTTTTTTTTCAATGGATCAAAAATGTTAAAAACCGCTGGTGAGCCACGTTTTTGAGCGTTTGACGTTTATGAGCAATTGGCGTTTGTGGTCAGAAAAACGACTCCTTAACGCGATTTTATGGTGTTCAGAAAACAGCCGTAAACTCCACTGCTGATAAACATCCAAAAACATCCATGCACATAGGATAACAGGGTGGAGTTTATGGGCTGTTAAAAAAAAAAAAAAACACCCAAACTCCCAAAAACGGTCGTTTATGAGCTTCAGTGTGCAACTACCAGGAAGAATGAGTCCTTACATGTAAAGATCACCTGTCATTTCCGATCCATCATGGCAGCGCCTGTTAGCGGGCATCCAATCACCTGCTGCCGCCACGTCCCTCACCTTGTTGTGTCACTGCCGCATCACCAGCCGTCCCATTAAAGTGAATGGGACTGTCGGTGAGCCAACAGCGGGTCAGAGGAGAAGCCTCTACGGGACAGAGATGACAGTTGCCCTTTAAAATTTACGATTTAAATCAAGCCTTTTTACTAGTGATTTAAAATAGACTTGATTTAAATCAAATCCACCCTGCCTTCGATACAGGCAGTTACTGAACTGCTGGCACAATCAATGAACTAAAAGAGTGATCACCGGCGCCCTCAGTTTATTGACTACAAGCGGTCAGCCACAGTAGTACATTCAGTCACAGAACTCTGTGAATTAAGGATGCGGCTGTGCGGGCAGAGCCCTGCACATCTGCATGATTTTTAAATTGTGACAGTGGGTGTGGGGTGAGGATCCCCCTCCCTCTGACAAAGGAAAGGGGGGGGAATGCAGGGGCTGGAACATGTTATACGTTGGAGTGCTAGCGGGGGATCCCAGAAGATGAGGATCGAGCAGTAAAGTAGAACATGTTGTTTAATTAAAAAAAAAAAAAAAAAAATTATCAATAATAATAAATTTATTTTAAATATATATAAATATTTTAATAATATATATATATATAAATATTTTAATAATATATATATATATAAATATTTTAATAATATATATAAATATTTTAATAATATATATATATATATAAATATTTTAATAATATATATATATATATAAATATTTTAATAATATATATATATATAAATATTTTAATAATATATATATATATATAAATATTTTAATAATATATATATATATATATATATATATATATATATATATATATATATATATATATATATATATATATATATATATATATATATATATATATATATATATATATATATATATATATATATATTTTTTTTTTTTTTTTTTAAATAATAATAAAATCAAGAGAAACCTTTAAATATCACTTTAAATATGGAAACCAAATCCACCATTGAACTTTTATAAGCATTCCATTTCAAAACCATGGCCATGAACCCAACAGAAAAGCTAGGTATGAGAGAGAAGTGAGCCGGTGGGAATTTGTGCCCATTTGGTAGGTCCGGTTGGTGATGTTGGATGAGAAGACCCGATTCAAAATCAGGTTTCCAGTTCATCCCTTTGGTGTTCAGTGGGGTGAGGTCAGGGCTCTGTGAAGGCCACTCACATTTCTTCACACCAAACCCATCAAACCCGGTCTTTATGAAGCTGGCTTTGTACATTTGTACACAAGGGCACAGTCATGCTGCAACAGAAGAGGCTCTTCTCTAAACTGTTACCACAAGGTTGGACTGTCTAAAATGTTTTTTGTATGTTGTAGCACTAACACTACCCTATACTGGGAACACTCTTGAGCTTCATAATCTAGCTGGGTGTCCACATACGTTTGGCCATATAATTGGACACTTTGCACACTTTTGGCCATACATTGTACAAAAACTTTGTGCCCTGCACAACCCCTCAATCCATCTACATAGTACATTCCAGATTGACAAAGGATGGTGATATGATCCGCTGTAAATGGTATGTTTCACTGGAAGAGTTGTTTTGCTGTCATGTATTTTTATGGCTAGTCGTAAAGAAATAAAGCTTTTGGACTTGTTATGAACAAGAACTCCCCAGTGTTGGCTCTGTTTCTGCTCTTTCCACATACACAGGCTCTGCTTCTTGCTCTGTTCTGCTGCACACAGATTATGATTAACGGCTCCTATCTCTCCATGTCACTCAGTGTTGAAAATTTCTTCTCTCGGCTACCTTTTAAAAGGTAGGTAAAATTCTGCAAGTTTAAAGCAGATGCAATACTTTAAAGGGTCCTTTCACATGGGGCGATCCACTGATCTCCGCTGAGCATGCAGATAACGGGTCCATCTCCGCTCACTGTGCCAAGACGGACCTGTCAGAGCCCCGCTCTCTATGGGGAGTTCGGATGAAAGTAGACCGCCTGTTCGTTTTCATGCAATCCGATCCGAGAGACGGATGGAAAATAGGGTCTCCATCTGTATGGATTTCATAGAGAAGATCGAATAGCAGCGGGGTGTCAGCAGACACCCGCCGCTCCATAGGAGTGAATGGAGGCTCCGATCAGGTCCGCCTGAAAAACCAACAGGCAGACCTGATCGGAAAGTTTTTTACCTTCATGCATTCTCTGTGCAGCAGCCCCTCCCCCCCCCATACTTACCTGAGCCCCATCGCGATCCAGAGATGTGCGTGACAGCTTCAGCTCCCTGGGGGGACTCTCACTCCTCATTGGCTGAGGCAGCAGCAGGAGCCATTGCTGTCAATCACAGCCAGTGATCTAATGAGGAGAGGGAAGGGGCAGAGTCAAGCCACGGCTGTGTGTGTGAATAGGAGGCATAGAGCAATGGCTCAGGAGTGTGCCTACATAAGTGCCCCTACAGCAAGCTGCTAGCTCTGGGGGCACTCGGCAGGAGGGAGGGGCCTGGAGCACCACCGGGGGGGGGGGGACCGAGAAGAGGGGGATCGGTGCTGCTCTGTGCAAGACGACTACACAAAGCAGGCAAGTATAACTTTTTTTTTTTAATTACCTAATCACTTAGGCTCTGTTTCCATTACTGAGAGTTGACACATGTGAAGTCGCATGACAAGTCAAAACCCATGTATTTCAATGGTCCCCGTTCTAATTGGTGCGACACAAGTCGCAGCGACTTCAAAAAAGGTTTTTGCACTACTTTGTTCCAACACTGGTGCGACTTGTTCTCACATGGTTTTAACCGGTCGCATGACATCGCATCACAAATCGCATAGCAGTCGCAGTGTAAAATAGTGTGACTTTGGAGGACGCAATAGTGGACACATAGCGTTATGATGAGCAACAAAACTAACCCATTTGAGGACTATGCATTGCCAAGATGCCGACTGGTACCTCTCACTGATTCAGGCCCCTTTCTTCGACTTGAAAGTCACGCGATTTTGCCACGATTTCAGGGAATGCCTGTGTAAACTTGAGGTCTATGGACCTTAACTCGCATTAAAGTCAGACCAAAGCAGTACAGGGACCACTTTGAAATCAGTCCAACTTGAAGTCGCACAGACGGAACGGTACTCATTGGAAATCATGGGGTACGACTTTGCAGTCCCAAGTCGAATGACAAGTTGCACAAGTGTGAAAGGGGCCTAAACCACAGGTGCAGAACAACCCGGGAGCCTCTGAAACTCAGACACCTGCAGGATGCAAATTCTGACTTTTAAAAAATTTAGCACACGGGGTGCTTCTCAGTAGGTTGCAGAACTGCTTTAAAACATCAATTTTTCTGCACGCTGCAGGAAACGGGATTTGCGATTCCCAGTGTGCTCTGCAACTACCATTTAGCCAGTGAGCAGCACCATTCAACACCTAGAGTTGCCTAGTTTTCCTTAAAAAAAAAAAAAAATAAATAAATAAAAAGACACACCAGATTATTATTCCTGACTTCAGCTGAAAATTCAAGTTGCCTGGCTGTCACGTTTAAACCTCTACACAACTGAAGTTGCTAACCTAGAACAAGCATGTAGATAAAGGAGCTTGGACTTTATTCTGGAGTTTCTGTGTGCATGTTTCAGGCTAACAGAGACAGCCAAGAAACGAGTGCCAGCAATGGCAGCCTACATCGGTTCCATTAAAGTTGTTATAAATCTCAGACATGAAATAGGAACAAAGCATAATCCTCCTTAGTGTGTATGTGTCTCAAATTCAAAGCACAATGTGTCATTTCTGTCTGCTGGTTCGTCCCTCTATCAGCCAAATCAATTCTGACAAGTTTTCCTGACACCAAGAAAAAAAAAAAGATTACAAGGAGGAAGCTCCAGCACACAGCCTGCGATTGGCAGCCTCAGCTGTGTTCCTGTGTGTGGGGGGAGGTCCCTTGCCTCCAATCAGCTCTCAGAGCTCTCCTCACTGAGCTCTGTAAAGCGTACTTTCGGCTCTTTGCCCCATTTTCTGACAGCTTAGACATGCTTTATAAATTCTGGACTTTTAATGGCTGTAGAGAATAGAAGGTGGCAGATAAACGGGTACAACTTGTGTAGGAGAATTTGTTTCATCTCTGTGTATCACCTGAGGCCAGTCACTACACTGGGTATATGTAAAGGTTTACAAAATCACTTTAAAGTGGATGTAGGTGAGGAAAGCAGCCGCCTCTGCACATGGTGAAAATCACAGCCACAGACTAATTTTTTGCCCTGAAAATTCACACACCTTAGTTGACACCTTAGTTGGCACCTTTAGATTGGTCTGTTAGCCTAAAAGTATGTGGCTGCAACTGAGGCAAACCCTGCAGTGATGCTGTATCAGATCAGCCATCCATCCTTTTATCACGTCACACCAGGTTACATGGCAGTCAGGTGAGGAAGAAAAAAAAAAAAAAAAGACCTGGGCACAATAGGCCATTCATCTGCATGCATTGTGGAAGAAGAAGTTTAGGGCTTCCAAGACAAGGGTCAAGCTAAAGACCTTCTTCCATGTTAGGCCCCTTTCACACAGGCACCTCAGTTTTGCGGAATTCGCTTGCTCAGTGTGGGATCGCTCCACTGAACCCTGCTGAGCAAGCGAATGACGGGTCCATCTCCACTCACTGTGCAGAGCGGACACGGTCCCACTCTCCTCTATGGGTAAATTGGGTGGAAAACGGACCGCCAGTCCGTTTTCATACAATCCGCCAGACAGATGGAGAAATAGAACCCCCATCCGTCTGGATTTTGCAGACAGGATCGGATAGCGGCGGATGTCAGCGGACGTGTGTCTGCTGAAATCCGCCGCTCCATAGGGGAGACTGCAAGGTGAGATCAGGCGGACCAGATGGGAAAGCCCGTGAGAAAGGGGCCCAAATTCACCTTTCATAACTGATTACATGTTACACCCATATTCAGGCGGTAACATTATGAAAGGACCAGCCACAGCTCCCCTGCTTAGACAGCTAGCAGGGGGATCTTCTCCCCTTACTAGCTGTCACAATAAACAAAAAAAAAAAAAAAAAAAAAAGTGTTCTGTGAATGGAAAACTACAAGTCCCAACAGCCTTCGTGGCTGTCGGCTTGTAGTTCTCAACTAACTACCATGGCGCTATGAGCGCTGTGGTAACTCATTGATTCTTCCTGGCAGAATGTATTGGCTCTCGTACGAGGAAGCCGATACACCGACAGGTCTGCAGGAGACCTGCATGGCATCAGAAATCTGCTGATTACTGGTGCAATGCTTTACAGGCTCCTGCAACAAAAAATAAATGCACATTAATTTACCTACAAAAAAATAAAAAATAAAAATAAAATGTGCATTTAGGTGAACTTATCCTATAAATAGGTTTCCTCTGAATACACCGGTATCCTCCCACACTCCAAAAGACATACTGGTGGGGTTAATTAGCTCCCATCTAAAATTGCCCTAGTGCACAAAGTTCTACTGAGTGTTCCCAAGATGGCTGCTTCACCATCTGCCCCAATAGCAAACACCGAGTCCCCAGAAAGAAATCTCTATATAAAAGATACATATATGATTTGTTGCACCTCAGTATTGTTGCACTCCTGCAGCCACTTCCTGTCTACATGCCCTCCAGTGATGGCATGTTTCCCGATGGTGGCAATGCCGGCATAACGTGTGCTGAAATGGCTGCTTGTAGCCCATGTCACAAGGTGACTGGGAGACAGGGGCACAGTGCTGTCACCCTATGTATGCAGGAAGTACCTGACCAAGGACCTTTATGGCAGGATCACCAGGTATTTTAATAATAGCTGCAGATTTAAAAAGATTGAAACCTCATTTTAAAATGAGAATACCGTGCCTGTACAAGATTTTAGCAACTTTAGGTATAACTTACAATAATTCAAGAATCAGAACTCACCAACGATACACAATATTTTTCCCTTTAATACATAGGATCTCTTATGAACTAAACCTGGGTCTATTAAGCTGTACTTAGTGTATTTTGTAGTCATCAAAGTCCCTGTGAATATAGAGGACGGTGCACTGCAGGCGCTAATGAGAGCGGAAACTCAGTGTGTCGTCTCCAAATCTCCCGCCTACCGTGCCACAGCGTTGCTAAAATAATCAATTTTAGAAGGGAGTGTGAGGGGAGGGGTTCCTCGCTTTATTAAACACAAGTTTCAGTAAAGAGTCGCACTATTCACGGACACAGATCCCTGGAATAAAAATTCCTACAGATGTCAAGATCCACAAACCCCACATTTAAAGGGCCACTAGAAGCCAATGACCGATTTAAGCCAAAGGATAATTGAACAACCTACGTGAAAAAATATGCAATAGGGTTAGTCTGGAACAGACAATAGTAAAAAGTTGAGCTGGCAGAGGCAGTGCGATATTTTGGGCAATGTTCAGCTGGCAATACAGGGGCCTGCCATTCATGTAAATCTTACTTTGTAGTCCAGACAGATAACGATATGTCGAGTAAATAGATACCAAACAAGTCATGCTTTAAAATTGTGCACGCCTGTTACTATACCATAGGAAGCGCTTTAAAAGCCACTACAGGTTACGACTTTAGATTTACACAGGAGGTCTGACGCTAGAATTACTGCCCAATGGTCTGACATTCGCAGTGATACCTCAAGCACGGGGGGATGGCAACGCTTTCCCTTTTCTTTTTTTACACAGTCACTTTAAAAAAAATTTTTTTTTTTTTTTAATCACTTTTATTATTATCGCAGGGAATATAAATATCCCCTGTGATAGAAATAGGCAGTGACAGGTACTCTTTATGGAGAGATCTGGGGTCTATTAGACCCCAGATCTCTCCACTTCCCTTAAAAGCAGCTGATCAAACCAAGATTTGATCAAACCAGATACTTTCCAAATTTAAAAATGGCGCGGTTTACATCTGGGGTGACCGAAAGTGATGAATGCTCATTGCTTCTGGTCTCCTATACCATAGAGGTGATCAGAGCGATTACGGTCTCTGATTATCTCTATGGTTGGCCTGCTGAACAGGAGAGAGGGTGGGACAGGAGAGAGAGATGGGGGAAGGTGGAGGGATGTCCCCTCCCACTGCTTGTAAAAGGTAATCCAGCAGCTAGTATTACCTCTCGATGACCAGCAACATACCTGTACATTGCTGGTCGTCAAGTGGATTTAAAAAAAAAAAAAAAAAAGGGAAGAGCAATAGAGGAGGTAGTATATATTTACTCACCTGCAGCTGGTGTCTACAACCTTTCCTCAATTCCAGTGCTACAGCCTCCTCCACTAGTCACTTTATCTCACATATTTCTGAGAACATTGGGTGCCAGCGTCTCCCAGTTGTGCGCTGTGGCTTCATCCTAAGACCCTTATGGGACTGCCGAGTCCTATAGTGGTCCGAGGATGTAACCACAGCGTGTAACTGGGGACAGAGGGCATTCCCAGAGGTGTTAAATGCTCAACTGACAGGAGATACAGCACTGGAACAGAAGGGAAGCAGAAGACACGGCCCGGAAGGATGAGAATAAGTGCTCTACTATTGCAGAAAACTCATAATGGTTCAGTTAGGCTGTATAACCTGCATGGTGAGCTTTGAACGACATTTCCATCTAAGACTACCCAGTCTATAAAAGTGACAACGCTGCAATTTCAATAAAGAATGGAGTTGTCACTGTTAAAAGAGAAAAATCAAAAAAGGCTTCTCTGTCAAACATGCAATAAAATGTTACTTGGGAAATGCTATGTTAATGATAGTGACAGAAGTCATCATATATGACATCTTTTATTTCCCTGCTGTTTGCTGTAACGAGAAAAAAGTAAACATTACAGAACATCAGATCAGAAGATATTTAAAAACGCAGTTGACGCAATAGCTGTCATGATCAACATGAACACACAGCTGTCTTCCTGTCCAGTGATCCCCTAGAAGAAAAACAACCAACTGTCACTTCAAACTCCCAAACTTAGAAAAACGGTCAGCATCACAGAGTGACAAATGTCAACGATCCCATTTCCTGTACATCCATTTCTATATATTTTTTTTAGGCTGCATTCACACCTAAGTGTTTTCAGCTCATAAAACGGCCCCCCCGCAAAAAAAAAAAAAAAAAAAAAACACGCCGGAAAAATGCTAAACAAGCAAAATCCCATTCATTTCAATGGCACCTGTTCACATCTGAGCGTTTTGTCACCTGAAGCTAAAAGTCTGAAAAACGCCCTGAGCTCAAAAAAGAACATGAGCTTCTTTAGTATATGCACCCGGGGATGTGTGCCCAGAATGCAGACTGCCCTACATGTAGGCACCACTCAGTGGACCGTCCAGTATCATTCAGCCTCTCAGACTTTTCCTGGCTGATGATAGTGAGGCTGGACCACCCACACCTGAACACCGGAGCCTCATGCACAGAGGCTAAAATGTCCAATGTACATGAGGCCTAACAGACTTTATTCAAGGGACTCAGTGAGCAGGGATCAGGGATCAGGGATCAGTAGGCTTTCCACGGTCATATGATGCAGCCTGTCATAACCAATAACGCATTAATGCAACCAGCAATTGGCAGTGCAATGCTTTAGTTTACAGGCTCCAAAAATAAATAAATGCACATTTGTTTACCTGCAAAAAATGTGCAATTATTTTTATTGTTAAAAAGTGAACTTATCCTTTAAAAGAAGTGGAAAAGTAACAAATCTACCTGAATGGTCAACACGTAATAAAAAAAAAGTATGTAACGAGACCCTGAAAAACTAAAACTGACCCTGGTTTCACCTAAACAGCTGTCCAAACATTGCTACCTGCAGCACGGATTGGTGAAAATTCCTATGTTTGGGGGGGTGTCATGACGGAGTACAAGTCACAACTCCATGCAGTTTCATAAGTGTGAATGGCATCTTTGTATCTATCTGCCTCTTCTAAAACAAAAGTCATTATTGCCTAACTACAACACAAAAAAAAAAAAAAAAAAAAAAAAAAAAAAAACACAAAACAAAGGCCGCTTTATTTTAGGATAAGGGGTGGAGATATGCAAAGCACACCTGTATGCCCCCTACAACTAACTGTAAACCAAGAAGAACTGCTGGTTTTACAGTACAGATACCGCATTCACAAAGGTTGTACTCATCTCTCCAGTCTTCAAGGCCTACTGCACAAAAGCCGGGGCATTTCTATTGTACGCCGATGAGTGCTAACAAGCTGAAAACATTATTCACGTTGGACACTGCAGTGTCTATAGATCTGCTACAGCCACTAAAGACCAGCAGTATTGGATTGCACAGTTGCCCATAAGGGAATAAAGAAATGATTTGCCTAGTTCAGTGATGGAGAACCTTGGCACCCCAGATGTTTTGGAACTACATTTCCCATGATGCTCAACTACACTGCAGAGTGCAGGAGCATCATGGGAAATGTAGTTCCAAAACATCTGGGGTGCCAAGGTTCTCCATCACTGGCTAGCTCTACCCAGGAGGACTAAACCCTTTGTTTTCTGAATCTGAGAAAGAAGAGATTACATGTCTAGAACTTCTGATCTCCAGGGTCCAGCCCGCTCTCTCCCGCATCCCATGCACATCAAAACCAAAGCAAACATTATAAAATGTATCTTCCTTTTTTTTTGGAAATGTTAGTTTGTAGTCTGTATGATGTAATGCATCATATGGCGTAGTGGTGTAGTGGTTAGCACTTCTGCCCAGCAGCAAAAAGATTTGCTGGTTCGAATCCCAACCAGGACACTACCTGCCTGGAGTTTGCATGTTCTCCCTGTGCCTGCGTGGGTTTCTCCGGTTTCCTCCCACACTCCAAAGACATGCTGGTAGGTCAATTGGATCCTGTTTAAAATTGGCCCTAGTTTATGTATGAATGTGAGTTAGGGACATTAGATTGTAAGCTCCTTGAGGGTAGGGACTGATGTGAATGTATATGCAAAAGTGCTGCGAAAATTGAGGGTGTTTGTGTGGACGTCATGCATCATGTGGTGTAGTGGTTGGCACAAGTACCTGAAATAAATAAAAATATCCATATGTAGTCTTCCTGGGTGCCATAGAGGCACCTCACATTCCTGCTTCCCTGTGCAAGAGGACTACAATTCCCATAAATCATAAGGAACGTAATAACCTTGTGGGCGGTGCCCATGGTGCTGTCAGACTGAGGGCAGCCAATGGGCAGTTTGCATAGCTGGCAATCAAAGCTGGTTGACAGGTCACGATCGGGTGGTGTGCACCTGCCCATTGAAGGAAAAGTGATGTAAATGCATCACATTTCCAGAATAGGAAATACACACAGAGGAGGAAACGCAATCAGGAGAACCTAAAAGGGGTAATCCTTTGCATTGTGTAAAAAGGATAAATGTAAGTGATTGCCTCGCATCTAACACAAATATTGGCAGCACATCCCTTAGGCCATACAGTATGAAGAAAAAGGAACTGGGACTTTAAAGATGCAATAGGCGACACAGAAATTATGTAAAACATTCACATTTTTTTTTTTTAGAAAAGTTGATAAAAACCATGTCTATAAAAAAAAAAAAAGAGTTTACATTCAATGTAACAATACAGTTTTTGATAGTGCAACCGAAGGATTTGTTTCTCAACACGTTTCTCTCAGCCTGAGAGGAGGACGACGTTATTTTCTTCACATACCACTTCACCCAGGTCCTCTTCCATCAGTTAAAAACGTAATCTTATTTACTCTCTATGGTCATCAGATGATCCTTTGGCTGGGTTCGCTTCTTGATTTAAGTGGTTCAAACAGAGTTTATATTCAATTTATTATTCAAAATTTTTGAAAGATCTATACACAGTGCCTGATAAATATTATTCTCCTGAAGAAGCCCCGACATGTGGTGAAACATGTTGAGAAACAAATCCTTTGGTTGCACTATCAAAACTGTATTGTTACATTGAATGTAAACTCTTTTTTTATAGACATGTTATCAATTTTTCTAAATAAAATGCAATTTTTTTTACATAATTTCTGTGTCACTTATTGCACCTTTAAAGTCCCAGTTCCTTATATTTTCTTCATAATGTGTAAAAAGGATGTTTGATCCGGTCTTCTGATCCTCCCTTTCTTCCACAGTCCCCAATCCATCTCCTGATAGAAGTGAATCATGGGGGCACTCTACACATGCTCAGTTTGGTGTGTATTGCTAGAGAGTTTTTTGTTTTTTTTCTTGGGAGGGTGCATGTGATCAGCACAGGGCCAACCAGCACTGTCCAGAGGGTCAGGGGTCATGCAGCCTCATAGGACAGTCAGAGAACGAAAACTCCTCCTACTAGTTTTAACCAGACACTGATAGAAGTCATCACAAGACTGCCATATACTGCTGATAAGAAAAGGTATTTATCAGTTTGCTCTGTGTACCGTGGGAGACCAGATATAGCGAATGCAGAGTCCTGGGCTTAGTAACACTTTAAATACACACAGTCTTCTATTTCAGGTGCCAAGCTTTGCATTTTTTTTTTTTTTTGGAATGGGACGGAGCCTCTTAATGTGCATTCCCGGCACACAACCATAACAGAAGAGACAGCTACAGAAAACATAAGCAGAAAGCAGCGGCAGCATTTTAAGGGTATTTAATATGAATAGATTTGTGTGCATCACCAGGTTAACACAACAGTGCCACCAGCAATTTTCTCCTACATGGAAATTCCCTCTTCCATCCTTTTGAAGCTGTAACAATAACCTGTTTGTAATAGAAATTCCACCAAGAATACTTCAACACCTACATCCCATTTACATCGCTGGAATGGATTTCAAAAAGGCGTGAAAGCAACAATGTAACGTGTTGATAATGCATGTGCAATCAAACCAACTGTATACATTACGCTATTATCAGCACAACAAAAGTGAAAGTTTAGGTTTTTAGAACCAAAAAAAAATGATGCACATTCAGTTCCACTGTTAAGTAACTCGCTCTATAATAACTATTCATAATTCATAAAGAAAGGAGAATCCTTGATATTCAAAAGTAGATCTGAAGTGTAAAAGAAACATTAAAGCTGAACTCCAGGCAAAGAGTTGAATACAGAGATATCATACATATATATAGAGAGCCGCTTTACTGCCAAAGAAAATGTATTTCTGTCTATACAGTCCTGGGATTTACACAGCTCTGGCACAAAGTGCAGCCCTGTCTGTCAGGGGAGGGGGACCAGATTTTTTCTCTGCTGGAGTTAAAGTGGAACTTTATCCATAATAACGTAATAAATTAAAAAAAACATTTAGCAAGAAACATACATTTCCCATTATTAATTATGCTACCAAAATCTGTGTGCACTATAAACTGCCTCAAGCATTGTTCCCGTTTCTTCTTGCTGGAGGCTGCCATTTTGCTGAAGCCCAGAGCCCCTGAGCAGCAGTAAATCATAAAGTGGATTTAAACCCACTGATTTAACGGTTTAAAAAAAAAACAGTTACATTTCTGGAATTGCTAACTGTCACATTTACTTGCGTCTTCAATCAAACTGTCAAACTATCAAAATGGCCGATGTCATAACTGATCACATGTGCAGCACCACGGCAGTTGCAGATCAAACAGAAGCAGCTTCCTTGGATGTAAAGGATAGGAGGACTTTATTACACTTTATAGTGGATGTAAACCCCATTCGTGAAATCTGACCTGGGAACATCTGTAGTGTATACTTACCATAAATCTATTACCTATTTTGTAGACTAACTTTTTTTGCAAATCAATATACGCTTATTGGGATTTTTTTTTTTTTTTTAACCAAAAATATGTAGCATATACATATTGGCCTAAATTCAAAGTCCCACCCCTAGGGGATTTCTCTATTTCCATGCTTACTTGGGATGTGGCACACCTTCATTGTTAGTAGCCTTGTTTGGATACCTCTGTTTCATTAAAGCGGATCTTCAGTCATTTTTTCAACTTTACATTAAATCTTCTGCCCTTTTGAATAGTAAACATTTTTTTTTTTATCATCATAAATCGTGGCATACCAAAATCAACAAAGTGATCATAGTAACACACTAAAAACAGCGCTAGTGTTGAGCTAAACGGATAATGTGGCCAACTACACATGCAAAAAAAGTCCTTCAAGAGAGAAGAGCAGTAAGAATAATGGTTCAGATAGTGTCCATAGGTGATCAAAGTAGAAAAGTTCAGCGTGCACCTTCCACCGATCCATCCATTTCCACCCTGTGAGAACACACTCCCCTTAGGGGGCCAAACTCACCAGAGCCTAGTAATAATAAGCATCCAAAAAAGGGGAAATCCAAGCCACCAGCCACTGTCAGCTACCCTCCAGAGGAATCCAAGATGGTCAGGGCTCATAAATCACCAAACAACAAAAGATAAAGCGCACATAGCGTAATCCTGTTTATTAAATATAAAGCCCTTCACATCACACAAAGATCCCCCCTTCAAACATTATACGTACATTATAAAAGCAATCAGAAGAGCATATCACAAGGAAGCATTTAGACACAGCACTTCACCGTAATCAACTCCAGCCGGTTCCGCTTTCCAGGCACCAATCTCTGACTTCCTGGTTGTAGTACAGGCTGTGGTGGAGCGCAATCGTCACTTCCGGCGTCGTGTAGGCCACGCACTGACGCGTTTCGTCATATCCTGACTTCAACAGAGGGCCTGGAAAGCGGAACCGGCTGGAGTTGATTACGGTGAAGTGCTGTGTCTAAATGCTACTGCTTTATCTTTTGTTGTTTGGTGATTTATGAGCCCTGACCATCTTGGATTCCTCTGGAGGGTAGCTGACAGTGGCTGGTGGCTTGGATTTCCCCTTTTTTGGATGCTTATTATTACTAGGCTCTGGTGAGTTTGGCCCCCTGAGGGGAGTGTGTTCTCACAGGGTGGAAGTGGATGGATCGGTGGAAGGTGCACGCTGAACTTTTCTACTTTGATCACCTATGGACACTATCTGAACCATTATTCTTACTGCTCTTCTCTCTTGAAGGACTTTTTTTGCATGTGTAGTTGGCCACATTATCCGTTTAGCTCAACACTAGCGCTGTTTTTAGTGTGTTACTATGATCACTTTGTTGATTTTGGTATGCCACGATTTATGATGATGTCTCTGCAATTTTAAACGGCTGCTTCTCAGTTTAGTCTTATTTGAGACCTCTGTCACTTAATATTTTAGTGTCATTTTTATATATTTATTTTGTTCCCTGTTTGTCTCTTATTTATTACTGCTCTGGTACTGCTAGGGCACTTGGCGCTGAGTGGTGTATTTTTGGGCCTGTAAATACACCCTTTTACATTTTTTTTTTTATGCCAGTAAAAACCTTATACAGCCCACTTTCTGTCTGTCTGCTCATTAGCCTAGGCTTATGACATCATACACAGCTCTATCTCTCTTGTGAGAGTTTGCCAGGAAGGGAGGGGGGGGGGTGAGTCATGAAAGGGCCAATGAGAGCTTCAGAGCTAGGAGGCGTGTGTGTGTAAATCCAGGAAGTGAACAGGCAGCAGCTTCAGATGCCCACAGTTAAAAGTCAGTGGAGGGAGATTTCTGCTGCATATTTGGCAAGTACAGAATTACAGTACATATAAAAACAATCCACAAAGTGGTTGGAGGAAAGCTTCAGAATGGCAAAGATATTTTTATTACAAATTATGTGAGCAGTTCCTCTTTAAGGGTGTTTTTTTTTTTGTTTTGTTTTTTTTTTGTTTTGAGAAACAACCTGGCCTTGGAAAGCTGAAAGACCTCAGATCTGAGGCCAGCTATATTGTAAAATGCTGAATATGTCACCAAATTGTATCCTTAGAGCTAATGGACAGGGATTCTGAGTGACCTGTCAAAGGGGGTGCCAAATGTATCTCTAAAAATAGACAGGTTTGCCTTTCCTGGAGTGGTTTGCTCCAAGGACCCCGGTGGTCTGAGGGAAGAACGCTAACCATGGAGCCAATGAACTATAATCAAATTTTATTGTCTGAAGATGTTTTTAATCCCCAACTATGGACACTTCTTCTTTCCCCTCTCAGAGAATCCAACATCCAGACATTCTCACAAGTAGTTTGTGTTTCTGTTCCTCCCACAAAACCATAACAAAAGGTGACATTATCTCACCGCTGGGCTCCATTATTTATTATGAATACTTTATCAGGAGAGAAAGCACCAGCATTCAGATTGGTCCATGACAGCAGAGCTCATCCTTGAAGTAATCGAGAGATACAATTTGAGCAAAAAAGTTGTTGCACTTGCTGGACATCTCATTACCAGGAAGGTGGCTCTGAGAACAGCCCCCACTCACCTGGGAAGGCTTTCCACAAGATTTTGGAGGGTAGAGTTGAAGAGTGCAGCCGCCAACACCTCATCCAAAATGAATTTATGAATGCAGGTGCAGTACAGGTATACAGACCCTTACACATTTCATCTATAGAGCCTTAATCATTATCCATGGCCTTGAAGCTGAAACGTGTAAGCCGCTGTATACTGCACCTGTATTAAACATTTGACCTCCGAAAGATTTATCCCCCTCATGACCAGGCCATTTTTTGCTTTTTGACACTTTGTTATTTTAACTGACAATTGCACGGTCGTGCAACCCACAAATAGAGCTCTTTTGGTGGCATTTCACTACCACTGTGTGTTTTTACATTTTTTGCACTAGAAAGACTGAGAATTTGAGAAAAAAACGTTTTTTTTCACTTTACTTATCCAAATCATTTGGTGGAGGGGGGATTATGGTGTGAGGTTGATTTTTTTTTTTTTTTTTTTTAGGGGTTGGGCTTGGCCCCTTAGTTCCAGTGAAGGGAACTCTAATGCCGCGTACACACGGTCGGACTTTTCGTCTACAAAAGTCCAACGGACGTTGACGGACTAAAGCTGGCTGGTAATCCGATCGTGTGTGGGCTTCTCCGGACTTTCAACGGACTTTTTCAGCCTCAAATCCGACGGACTTTAGATTTGAAACATGCTTCAAATCTTTCCGACGGACTCGAGTCCGGTCGAAAAATCCGCTCGTCTGTATGCTAGTCTGACGGACAAAAACCCACGCTAGGGCAGCTATTGGCTACTGGCTATCAACTTCCTTATTTTAGTCCGGTGTACGTCATCACGTAAGAATTCGACGGACTTTTGTGTGATCGTGTGTAGGCAAGTCTGTTCGTTAGAAAGTCCGCCGCAAGTCCGTCGAAAGTCTGTCGGACTTTTGTAGCTGAAAAGTCCGACCGTGTGTACGCCCCATAAGACCCCTTTCACACGGAGGTAGCTTTCAGGCGTTTTAGCGCTAGAAATAGCGCATGTAATGTGCTTGAAAACTGCCTCCCATTCATTACAATGAGTCCTGCAAGCAGCATCTTTAAGGTGGTTTGGCAGCGCTGTGTACAGAACTCCCAAAACGCCCCCGCCCATTGCAATGTATGGGCAGCGCTTCAGAAGCGCCATAACATTGCAGTTTTTAACCACCTCTCCTCCTTTTTTTGGAGTTAAAAGCGCCCTGCTAGCGGCCAAAAAGCGTTGCAAAAGCGCAGCCTAACCTGCGGTAAAGCACCACTAAAACAAGCAGGGCTTTACCGCTAACGACCGGCACTTTCAGTGTGAAAGCAGTCTTAAGGCGTCAGCATACCAAGATATTTTGGACAATTTCATGCTCCCAACTTTGTGAGAACAGTTTGGGAATGGCCCCTTCCTGTTCCAACATGACTGCGCACCAGTGCACAAAGCAAGGTCCATAAAAACATGAATGAGAGAGTTTGGGGTGGAGTCCTGACCTTAACGCGATAGAACACCTTTGGGATGAATTAGAGTGGAGACTGCGAGCCAGGCCTTCTCATCCAACATCAGTGCCTGACCTCACAAATGCACTTCTGGAAGAATGGTCAAACATTCCCATAGACACACTCCTAAACCTTGTGGACGGCCTTCCCAGAAGAGTTGAAGCTGTTATAGCTGCAAAGGGTGGGCCAACTTAATGTTGAACCCTATGGACTAAGACGTGCGTGTAAAGGCAGCTGTCCCAATACTTTTGGTAATATAGTGTATATCACCTTTTATTTTCTAAACAATTTCAAACATTTTGACATTGTGGAGAAAAAAAAAAAAAAAAGGGAAGGAGTAAACATCCATAAAAAATTACAAAAAAAAAAAAAAAAAAAAAAAAAAAAAATAAAATAATAATAATAATAATAATAATAATAATAATAATAATAATAATAATAATAATAATAATAATAATAATAATAATAATAATAATAATAATAATAATAATAAATATTTTGCAGCATTGCAAAATGCAATAAGTATGGGGGGTCTTGGGGAAGCCAGAAAGAAGTCAGAATAAAATGTTTTGGCATAAAAAAAAAAAAAAAGAAATAAAATAAAAAAAAAAAAAAAAATAGAAAAAAGTCATCACTTACTTCACCCTTCTGCAGACTTGCTAACAATTGGAAAGGAACAGACATGACACTCCCCAATTATAGTAGTGACCCCGTGTCTTTCAGAAAAGGGTGACCACAAAAAATAGACTTCAAACCAGGCAAAGGGAGATGAAAACAACAATAACCACTGGTGGGTGGCAAAACCTCTTTAACACTCGCCAACAATCGAAAAATAAAGAAGGCCGGCCAAGTAAAAAAGAAAAAAAGTATTGCGGGAATTACTGCTTTGCTCAGATTTTTTTTCCGCTGCATTAAAAGGGTGAGCTTCACAGAACAAAAAAGCCCCCCCCCCCCCCCCCCATCCTTTGTAAACTTGTTCCAGGGCAACTAGTGGCAAGTGCAAAACAAAAGTCAAGGAAAGCGGCCCAGCAAAGAGAGCCTGTTGCCGTGAGCTTGAAGATATTATTTAGAGACGTGTCCATTGTGTTTATTTATTCACCCAGCGACCCATCCTACAATGCTGGCGATGTTAAGAGTCACGGGTGGCGGATTTTTTTTTTTTTGTTGTAAGGCAGTAACAAAAAGTAGGACAAACCCCGGCCATCTACGTCGTCAATGAATATACTGCTATTAATAATGCCACTGAAAGCGTTTTGTTATTATTTAATACGATGAAATATGAAAAGAATTACTGAAAAAAAAAAAAACACTTTTACATTTTTTTTTTTTCAAAAAGCAGCTTTCATTAAAAATAATCCATGGTGATCCTGCCATAAAAGTTCAGGCATTTCCTGTTAGAGGGTGACAACATTCTGTAGCCGTTTCTCAGTTGTTCTCCTGTATTGTCACCCGTCAAATGGGTTAGCAATGGAGAAAATTTCAAACATAACGCCGGCATGATCCACATTTCTCACCATCAGGAAACCCACCCTGAGAAATGCCATGTACCGTATATACTCGAGTATAAGTCGAGATTTTCAGCCCTTTTTTTTGGGCTGAAAGTGCCCCCCTCGACTTATACTCGAGTCACCACCGTCTGTCTACATGATCAGTGTGTCATGCAGGCAGACGGCGGCCAGCGTGTGCTACATACCATTCGGCAGCCTCTCACTGTTCAAAAGCCGCGCCTCCTCCTCATCTGCAGAAAACTCCATTTCCCAGCAGCCTATCACGGACATTCTCTCATCCTCGTCCATGGTATGAGGATGAGAGAATGTCTGTGATAGGCAGAAAACTCCATTTCCCAGCAGTCAGCGGTCAGCCTATCACAGATGAGGAGGAGGCGCGGCTTTTGAACAGTGAATGGCCACCAAATAGTAATAGCACATGCTGATCGGTGCATGGAGAGCGGCACACGGAGGCATGCACAGGACACAGGTAGGATTCACATATACACAGGACACAGGTAGGATTCACATATACACAGGACACAGGTAGGATTCACATATACACAGGACACAGGTAGGATTCACATATACACAGGACACAGGTAGGATTCACATATACACAGGACACAGGTAGGATTCACACATACACAGGACACAGGTAGGATTCACACATACACAGGACACAGGTAGGATTCACACATACACAGGACACAGGTAGGATGCACACATACACATAGACACAGGACACATATACACAGGACACAGGGAGGTATACAGCTGCAGATGGGCATTGTTGACCCTCTTTTTCCACTTACAGTAGCTGCTGCATTTCTCATCCTCGTCTTATACTCGAGTCAATACGTTTTTCCCATTTTTTTTGTGGTATATTAGTACCTCGACTTATACTCGAGTGTATACGGTAATCATCTCTAGAGTGTATGCAGGTAGGAAGTGGCTGCAAACAGTTTGCTGGAGATCCACAGGACACACAAGATGTAAGAGGGATGTGAAAGGCAATTGTTTTTCATACACAGTACTTTATCAAGCTAAAATGTCATTCAGTTAGGATTTACATTTACTTTAAAAAAGGGACAAGTACAGCCAAAGCTACTTTGGCTGTACTTCTCCTGTAGGTCACAGGAGTGCAGTTGATTCTGCACTCCTGTGACCCGTTTTCAGCAGGCTAAAGATCGCGAATATATAGTCGGGATCCACCCAGAAGCCTGGCTCAGCCTCTCAGTGATCCACATAGAGCCTGAGCTAGGCCCCTCCCACCCCATCCACAGCCCAGCACTCCAGTGAGCACTGAAGGGGCAGAGCAGAGAGTTGGAAAATGACAGTCGCAGCTCTCTTCTCAGAGTGGAGGGGAGAACTGAACGATCAGCGGTGTGTGATCGTTCAGTTCTCACTGCCAAGCCGGCGGGGAATCAGTGCTGCATCCACCTAGGCGAGTATAAATGTTTATTTTATTTCACAGTCCATACTTCTCTTTTAATGTGAAAATAGCAAGTACCGTATATACACTCGATAATAAGACAAGTTTTTCAACACATTTTTTTGTGCTGAAAATGCCCCCCCTCAGCTTATACTCGAGTCAAGCACTTTTCTGCAGCAGAGAATAAACATTTTCCGAACAGATTTTGGGGCCCCCGTTTCGAGGCCACTTGGTGCTAGGAACCAGCTTTGGATATGTTGTAGTGCTAGTTCCACTGGGTTTGCACACCAAATTTGGGGTTCCTAGCACCAAGTGGCCCCAAGATACGGGGCCCCAAAGTTGGTCAACTGTGTCCATCTGCAGCAATGTCATTTCGGGACCCTTTGGGTCCAGAGACCCCAAATTTTGGCTGTAGCTAGGGGGCACATAGGAACCCTTAACTACAGAGTTTGAAATTCGGGGGACCTATGGCTGCAAATGGGCACAGTGAGGCTGCAAATGGGCACAATGAGGCTGCAAATGGGCACAATGAGGCTGCAAATGGGCATTGTAGTCCCTCTTTTTCCACTTACATTTCTCACCCTAGGCTTATACTCGAGTCAATAAGTTTTCCCAGTTTTTTGTGGTAAAATTAGGTAACTCGGCTTATATTCGGGCCGGCTTATACTCGAGTATATACGGTATATTGCAGCTAGGAACTGCAAAGGTCTCATTGCACATGAGTGTCTGGGGCCACATGAATTAAATTTGCCCATATTTAGCCACCTGGGATCCACAGCTGCCCACAGAAATTAATTACAGGATGCAGCTGTTCATAGTCATACAGCTCTAATTGTGTAAGAACGCACACGGACGTAACCATCCAGAGGTGTATGTCTGTACACGTGCACGTGCTAAGGCAAGTACTTGCCTCAGTCTTTTACAGTCCCCTGTACAGCAGAAGTCAAACTAGGAAATTAACAGATAGGACTTAAAGCCAATTAGGTGAGCTGAAAAGGAGCCATACTGATAGAACAAAGTGAGCAGAAGTGTGACTCCATCAGTCTCCTGCTTTCTGGCTGGACATAAATATAAACCCTAAAACAAATCTCATATATGCATTTCGTTTGTAGATTTTGCAGTCTGCTTGGAGTTCAGCTTTAAGTGTTACTAAACCCAGGACCCTGCATTCACCATATCTGGTCTCCCACACTACACAGAACATGGAAATACAATTTTAGTAAATATAAACTGATAAATACATTTTCTCATCAGCAGTATATAGACAGTCTTGTATCAGTTCCTAGTAAAGCTTGTAGGAGGAGTTTTCATTCTCCCCTGACCCTCTGTGTCTGGACAGTGCTGAAAACACACCAAACTGAGCATGTGCAGCCCGTCCCCTGGCTCTGTAAATATTAGGTTATTTTTTGGAGACAATGCAAGAAGAGGAGGATCAGAGAGACACAATCAAATCAGCCTTCCTACACAAGGGGAGGATTAACACCAAGTTCCACAGTGAGTATAATAAGCATGCTTTACTGTATATACAGACTGATTTTACTGTCGTGGGTTAAGTCCAAATTTCAGCCCTGTGTGCTTGTCCAGAGTTCCATTTCATCTTTATCTTCAGTAGAATTTAAACTCCCTCTACATTACAAGTGTTTACTACAGCTTAAAGTTTTTTTGTCTTTTTTTTTTTTTGTTTTTTTTTTTAAGGAACACGTCTAAATTTAGAAACCAAATAATAAATAAAAAACACTGTAGTCACAGAAATTGTGTTGATTTAACCAGGGACGCCAAAATTACTATGAATCCTGTCTGAGGCCAAAAACGCCTCCAGCAACAAAACTTTTATTGTGCGCGAGTGTCCAAATTATTTGTAAGTAATGCCACATGCCAACCCGTGGCGAGCGAGAAACATCCCCGCACAATGCAGGCCCACCCCAAAGTCTCGTAAACCAATTTATGCAACGATGATTACAGCCCAATAAAAACGTCCGGAGAAATAAAAATCGCAAGGTAAAAAAGCAAAACTTCCAGAGCGGTAGGACCGGCTGGGAGAACACTTGAATTTTAGGAATGACTTGTAATATGTCTTGAATGAAAAAAAAATGTAAGCAAAGATATTTAAATAAGGCAACCCAATGGGACACGTGCAAAGTAAAGCATCCATAGCAACTGGATAAAAGCTAAACACTTCCCTACAGGGCACTTTTACCCCCCCCCCTCCTGCCCAGGCCAATTTTCAGCTTTCAGCGCTGTCACACTTTGAATGGCAATTGCACGGTCATACATCACTGTACCCGTATGGAATTTTTATAATTTTTTTCACGCAAATAGATCTTTCTTTTGGTAGTATTTAATCACCACTGGGTTTTTATATTTTATGCTAAACAGAAAAAGACGTAAAATTCGGGGGGGGGGAATAAAAAAAATAAATAAAACGTTTTTCATAGTTTGTTATAAAATTTTGCAAACAAGTGATTTTTCTCTACAGATGTTCATAACAGAAAAAACAAAACAACACATTTCGAAGGCCCCCCCCCCCCCAAATATTTTGAGGCTGAACGGTGAAAAACAACAATATTATATATATATACACACATATACATACACACACACACACACACACACACACACACACACACATATACATACATACACACACACACACACACACATATACATACATACACACACAGCGATACCTATATAGCATTGTCAATTTACGCAGCGCTTTACATATATTGTACATTTACATCAATCCCTGTGCTGAAGGAGCTTACAATCTAAAAGGTCCCCAACTCACATATTGGGGCCCAATTTTGACAGGAGCCAAATTTTCCTACAGGCATGTCTTTGGAGTGTGGGAGGAAACTGGAGGAAACCCACGCAGGCACAGGGAAAACATGCAAACTCCAGGCAGGTAGTGCCGTGGGTGGGATTCGAACCGACAACTCTAGTGCTGCTAGGCAGAAGTGTTAACCACTTAGCCATTGTTAAAAGAGAGTCACTAATTTTATCTATTAGATTTGACCTTCTCATGCCTACTCCAAACAATCCAGTATTTGTAAATTTATTACATGTCTACTCGATTGGATGATGTATACTTTATATGACATCGGAACGTGCTGTATAGCCTAGCCATAATAAAATAATTTAAAAAGATTCACTCTATTTGTTCTGATGACCATAGACACTGGGTCTAAAAGTGAAGGAAAATTTTACAATTTTGAGTCGTCACAAGAACTGGTGTACAGGGAACATTTCTCTTGATTTCCTTTAAGCTAGATAAAACACAAAGATTTTCATACAAAGATTTGTACAAAAACGCACGTCAGTACATTCGATCATGCCAGAGACTTGGGTGACCGTTGCTCGAAAGAACTTTAAAAATGTAGGTTGCTTTCAACGTTGGATTTGGGAACAAATGGTATTTCCTCGAAGAAAAAGTTCACTGTTGGAAATTTGTTTGAGAAAAGTTTTCAATCCTGCTCCTTCGATTTTTCAAGTCACTACGACTAAAAGTGATCACCGGTTTGACCGCACTAACCAGGGCTTGATAAATCCCAGGCGCCAGGTCGTTACAGCGAACAGAAACCGCGTCCAAAGCACCTGGGCCCTCGCCAGCCCACGCTGCTTTGTGCTCTCTCATTCCCCACTGTGTGGGCTCGGCTGGCCCCTCTCTCCTGCCCCACAGAGTGGAGCTCAGTCCAGTGTCCTGGGACTCCCGGAGTCTGCTCCATCCATCCCCATGTACAGAGTCCAGGCGAGGCCCTCCAGTGCACACTTCTTTCATGTAAAGTACGTCCCTGGACAGCCCTATGAGAGCTTGGTCCCCTTAGGACACTGCAGGCTTGTCTCCGAATATATAGCAACCCCCCCGCCCAGAGAGCCCATGAAGCGGAGGACGAGGCCCCCCGTACTGATCGTCCTGTCCATACTACTCTTGCTGGAGGGTGGGCGTGCGGCCATGGGCGAGTGTTCGGAGGGCGGCCGGTCACAGCATTATATGCCGTATTTAGTCAATGCTGCCTTCAACTTGACAGTGGTGGTGGTCACCCATGCATGTGGCTCCCTCCTGGAAAAGTACTGTGTGCAGACCGGAGTCACCAAGACCTGCCACCTGTGAGACAGTGGACAGCCCCCACCTCCAACTAAGGTACCGACTTCCTCACCGACTATAACAAACAGGCGGACAGGACATGATGGCAGAGCCAGACCATGCTGTCCGGGATCCAGTACCTGCACTCCATGAACCTCACCCTGCATCTCGGTGAGTGACAACACCCAACCTACCTGTACATGGGGGCCACCCTCTCCACCATACCTCAACCCCATACCCCCTTGTACAATGCCACCCACATACCACTCCCTGTCCCGCTACCTCCCACCTGTCCCATTGCCGCCCCCCCCCCATGACACTACCCCCTCCCGTCACACTTTTCCCTCTTGTCCCCCATCACCCCCCACCTGGCTCCTAACTTTTTTAGCTGGCTCCTAGATTCAAAGAAAATTTGTCCTGCCCACTAACAATTAAAAAAAATCAGATGACTATTCTGAAAAAGTAAAAAAAAGTCTACTAGTGTACGGCCTACTTTATTTAGGAGAGATTTCCTGCTGTGTCTACAGATTGGAAGTCAAGGTAATTCTCGTCAATAAGACACCGGCAAGATATAAAAACATGATGGGGTTTTATCCGTTCAATTCTAAAACTAAAGAAATAATAAAAAGGGCTTTAGATACACTTTAAAAAGGAGTTGTAAAGTCAGAAGGTTTTTTTTTTTCTAATGCATTCTATACATTAAGATAAAAATCCTTCTGTGCGCAGCAGCCCCCCCCCCTCCAATTACTTACCTGAGCCCCATCTATGTCCACAAGTGTCTGAGACACAGCTGCGGTGCCATTGGCTCCCGCTGCTGTCAAAGCCAGCCAATCAGGAGAGAGAGAGGGGGCGGGCCGCAGCTGTGTCTAAATGGACACAGGGAGCTGTGACTCGGCACGGGTTCCCCCATAGCAAGCTGCTTGTTTTGGGGGCACTCATCAGGAGGGAGGGGCCAGGAGAGACGAAGAGGGACCCGAGAAGGGGAGGATCCAGGCTGCTCTGTGCAAATCCACTGCGCGGAGCAGGTAAGTATACCCTTTTTTTTTTTTTTCCAATAAAAATAACACCAACAAACTGGTATAATCCAGTGCAGCCAGACTGACCAGAACTCCTAACATGTGAGCGGGTTGGGTCTGCGTCTTAAAGGACCGTACATACTTCACTTCAGTTTTGAGTCTGGACTTCTTAGGTCTCCAATTGCCATATTAAAAAAAAAAAAAAAAAAAAAAAAAAAAAAAATACAAAAATTTATACAGTCTTTCGATATACATATCCATGTCAAAAATCACCTGCCAAATTCTGACTTCACTTTTCTCCACTGTATCTAAAGAAATATTGCTTGAACCACCCCACCCTGTGATTGGATAGTCAAGGATGAGCAACACTGATGAGGTCAACTCAGAGGAGTTCTCCCCTCCAATCAGCCAGTTCCCTGTGCATAGTAGTAGTAAAGCCCGATTGGAGGAACAATTTAAAAAAAAAATGCATTTGCCAACACTCTCAATGAATACATACAAGAATTTTTACATCTCTGCTTTAGAGAACAAACTGGCAGTATCTGGTTGCTCATGGCAACGAAAACTTTCGGCGTCTGCAGTTTGTGGCTTTCATGTTGCGTATATGAAACGATCAATGCGCACTCTCCAAATATTTGATCTACTAATGGGATCTCATTAAGATGTGTTTCCAGGATGAGAAAGCCGTACACAGAAGAAGAGACGCTAGCCATAAATCACAGGACATACAAACAGCAATAATAGAGCTGAAGAAATATGCCAGTTTCCAGTTGCATTTTTTTTCCCCCCTTAAAATCGATAGGCTTAACACTAAAAAGCAGCGAAGGGAGCTTTGCAAGGGAGAAATAAAAAAGGTAAAGGCCGGTCTCAGCACGACTCTGTGAATGTTCCCCGTCTTGTGTCAGGCTACCTTGCTGCTCCCAGCTGTCTCCTGATAAGGAACCTGGGATTAAAAGATGCATGCCTGATCTTTTTACAAGCTTCATTTTGGGTTCTTATGAACCATTTGAGACCAGAAAATTGCTGGAAAGGTTTCCAAGCTGATAAATTCTAAAGTCGCGCGATCACTTATTGGACGTGTTAGAAAAAGAGGAGAAAAAAAAAAAACCGCCAACGCAGGACTTTAGGCTGGAAGGTTTAGTAACAAATATTATGAGGAGCGCGGTGCTACAGTACTCACGTCATGCTATTTGTAGCTTCCCATAATGGCGCTATATTTATACAGTGACACCAGAAAGGAGTACACTTGGCTGGAGGATCTCATACCAGGTATAAGGTTAGCTAAAATTCAGCACTCTATCCCGCAAATCTGGGCGACTCGGCAACCTACTCAGATCTGCATCGCATTTCTGCAATCGCCCAGACCACGCAAACCCACACAGTCTGCCCTGGTACACAGGGGTGGATTTTACTGAAGGCAAACAGATTGTGTACTTTGCAAGTGCAGTTTGCTACAGAGCTTAGTAAAATGAGAAGGAGCTCTTCTGACTTCCATCATCCAATCATGTGCAAGTGAAAATGGTGCAATTTTATTTTCCTTGAATGCAATTGGATATGCTTTGCAAAATGAAGCTTCATCTCATTCACTAAGTTCTGGAGCAACTGCACAGGTCTATTTGCCTTTAGTAAATCCACCTTCAAAAAAAATGTACATGACTGCCCCAGCTAAGCAGCTCCTCATACGTGTGGCACTGTTTTAACTGCCAAAGAAGCCAGTCTTGTGATATTGGCACCCCTGACAGACGGCACCTCCTGATCGAGAACAACTGTGCAGTCTATACTCAGTGAGGGCCGGTTCACATCACAAAAACACACTTCAGAACCATTCCTGCGTGCTTTTAATGCATTTCTGGATGCTTTCTGTTTTTTTTCCCCTACTGCACTGGGGTAAGGTGTGTTTTTTTATTTTTTTTATTTTGTTTTCTGGAACGCAGAAAAAGTAGAACATCCCACATTTTTCCTGCGCTGGAACACCCTAGTGTGAATTATGCCCACTGGAAACCATATAACCTACTTTCCATGTGTTTTTTTGGAGGTTTTTTTGCATGAAAACCACACACCCCCCACACTGGACTGAACTATACCCCAAAAGATGGCTACAACGCAGTCGTCCAGTTCTAGAAGGGAATCCATAGAAGTCCTCCCAGAACCCCGCCCCCCCTGCAGCACGCATCAAGCGCACTCTGACCGATGTGTCCTTTGGACATAACCGATCAAAGACTGGGATAAAGAGCCGATCGAAGCGGCCCTTTACCGTGTGATCAGCTGTGTCCAATCACATTGTTTGCCCCAATTATCAGTGCTGCCCATCAGTGCAGCCCATTTTTTTTTTTCTTTCAATCTTTTGTTTTTTTTTGTTTTTTTTTTTTTTTGTTTGTTTAGCAGGGGAAAAAACCAAAAAAAAAAAAAAAAAAACTGTGGTTAGTAAATACCACCAAAAGAAAGCTCTAGTTGTGTGAACAAAATGATAAAAAAAAGTTCACTAAAATCACCTCTACAGGCACTGCTGGGAAACCCAGTGGAGGGGACATCAAAACATATGAAGAGACTCTCATTGCCTTCATATTTGTAGCAGCAAGAATATCGATTGCCAAATCTTGGAAATCCCCAACGATCCCTTTTCACCTGCTAAAATCTAAACTATCATGGATAATGGTGAATGAACACCTCTCGGCAATTCTAAACGATAAGGTAGCTTTTGTTAGATAAAATAATGAGATGGGATTGGCTCGGGAGTACTCTTCTCCAGGGCCAGAGTGCACCCCCCTCCACTATCCTCTATTCTTCTATCATCCCTTTTCTCTCAACTTGAATTTGCTTCTAAAGGCCCATGGACCAATTATGGCCCCTGGGTCCATTCAGAAGTTAAACTAGTAGTGGTGACAGGGGGAGATGCGGAGATGCGGATTCCCCCCCCACGGTTTCCCATGCTACATCATGTTGGATAACACCTACGCACCACCTAGAGTTTTTTTTTTTTTTGTTTCGGTTTAGGCTCGTTTCAAACTGCTGCGCTGTGAATTTGTTACGTTTTTTTGTCCTGTGTGAGGTGCGATTTTACCGGGAATTTCAGGAGTTGGACATAGCTGCGATTGATATTCTAGCCAATGGAATCAAAGGAAAAAAGAAAAGAAAAAAAAAAAAAAAAGTGTTAACTTCCTGTGTACTTCCTGGTTTTTGTGGATAGTGTGGTGGAATTCGCACATATGTGAACCAGCAATGCGATTCAAGAACGATTTACAATGATTTCTATGGAGACTAAATTCGCAACGCAGTAAACTTGCAGAAGACCCTTATTTTTAATCGCATTCGTAGAGGAATCGCAACTCATGTATGTGAACGACCGTCATTGAAAACAATGACTTTAGAGATGACATGCGAATTTAAAGTGTTTTTGACGCTTCGCATTCGCTATGAACTCGCATCAGTGTGAACCGGGCCTCAAGTCTGACCATACTATATAAATCTAAAAATGAGGACAATGATACATAAAACCTCACATAAATACAAGATAATTTGTGATGTAACTGACTCATAACTGATTTGTTAAATGTACCATTACTTCCTACTACAAATGGTAAATGTGGATCTTGTACTTGTTAAAAAAAAAAAAAAAAAAAAAAAAAAAAAAAATTCTGAAGAAAAATATTGAAAAAGAAAAATGAGCTAGTTTGGGTACAGTGTTGCATGACCGCTCAATTGTCAAAGTGTGAGAGTGCTGAAAGCTGACCTGGGCAGGAAAGCGGTGACTATGCCTGGTATAGAAGTGGTTAAAGCAGGCAAAATCAAAAAGGTTTGCTTTTTTTTTTCTTTTTCTTTTTTTTTTTTTTGCAAGCCCCGACCCCTCCAAACAAAAATGGGCTTTTGAGGGACAGAGGTGGGAGCTGGTGGAAATCCCATGAGAATGAACTCCAGCCCAGTGAAAAAGTCATCCCCGCTCCTCCTGAAAAGCATCAGAAGCCGGGCCAAACTATTTTTTTTTTCGTTTACAAATAGCTTTTTGAAGGAGTTTGTGTTGAAGGGTCAGATCTGGCAAAAAAAAAAAAAAAAAAAAAAAAAAAAAAAAAAAAAAAAAAGCCGACCTTCCATTTATCACAGGACCTTTCAGCAACTTTAAAAGTCTGCATGACTATATTTCTGACATGCCACAATGTGAGGGAATTGTATAATTTCTACCTTTTCTTATTAAAAAGCTGTACTTGTGCTCCAGTCATGTGACATTTGATAGGCAGAGATGATGTCATCAGTCTGCTGCAGGCAGAATTTTCTCAGTCCCTACTACCAAGCAATAAGACTGCACTAACGTTGCAGACTTTCTACCAACACATTTCAAACTTCAGTGTGCTGCCAATTGTCCCCACATTCAGAAAACACATCCACTATGAATGAGCCCCAAGACCGAAAGCAGCTTTGAAAATCGCTCTACTTCAGTGCGATTTCAAAGCAGTCTATTAGTGCGACTTCATGTGTGGCTTGCCAACATTTCATGCACAGATATCAATGCAAATCGCACATAAAATCTCAAAAAAAAAAAAAGTGCAGGAACCTAATTTGAAAGTCGATGCAACTCAGAGTTGTGCTGATCTGAACGGTTCCATAGCCAGCAATAGGATATGACTTTGATCTGTCAGGTTGCATGACAAGTTACACCAGTGTGAACCAGGGCCAATATAAGAGATAACAAATAAAACAGCAGAAATGAAAGCAATTTTTATGGCACTCTTTTTTACAATAGAAAACAAATAGCCAAAATCTAGGAGTGTCACTGCTGCAAACAGAGGCCAGCCTGAGCGAGAGCGAGAACAGGATCTAACTAGGTGGAAGAGTAGGTAGTCCAAGTGAGAGTAGGCCAGGCTGGGTGGTTGAGGACCTTGCTAGGTGGATGAGAGGATAAAATGCAGGTAGGCCCAGGCTGGGTAAATTAGAGAAGGCAGCCTGAGTGAAGGTAGGCCTAACTGGATGGCAAAGTAAATTTTAAGTCTGGCTGGGTAGATGAGAGGATAGCCAATAAGAGGCAAGGCCAGGCCGGGTGGACGAGGAGGGCAAGGCCAGGCCGGGTGGACGAGGAGGGCAAGGCCAGGCCGGGTGGACGAGGAGGGCAAGGCCAGGCCGGGTGGACGAGGAGGGCAAGGCCAGGCCGGGTGGACGAGGAGGGCAAGGCCAGGCCGGGTGGACGAGGAGGGCAAGGCCAGGCCGGGTGGACGAGGAGGGCAAGGCCAGGCCGGGTGGACGAGGAGGGCAAGGCCAGGCCGGGTGGACGAGGAGGGCAAGGCCAGGCCGGGTGGACGAGGAGGGCAAGGCCAGGCCGGGTGGACGAGGAGGGCAAGGCCAGGCCGGGTGGACGAGGAGGGCAAGGCCAGGCCGGGTGGACGAGGAGGGCAAGGCCAGGCCGGGTGGACGAGGAGGGCAAGGCCAGGCCGGGTGGACGAGGAGGGCAAGGCCAAGTGAGGGTAGGACAGGCTGGGTAAATTAGAGGTCTGGCTGGGTGAGAATTAGACCTGGTTGGGTAGATGTGAACCTGGCTAGATGGATAAGAGGGTAGCCCGAGTAAGAGCAGGTCTGGCTGCATGGAAGAAAGGGTAGCCTGAGTGACGATAAGCCTCGCAGGGTGACTTACAGGCCTAGCTAGGTGGATGAGAGGTCAGACTAAGTGAGAGCAGGCCCGGCTAGGTGGATGAGAGCATAACCCAAGTGAGAAGAGGCCCGGCTAGGCGGATGAGAAGGCCGCCTGCAGTAGGATCAGCACTGTGCACAGAAGAGCACATGGGCTGAAGCACAGATATAAACAGGCCTGAGGAGAAGGAGGAGATGGTTGGATAATTACTAAACATGAGAGGCTGGGGGAGCGGCGCCATTACAATAATGTCCTCCTCCTCCTCCACACTGACATGTTTATTCAAATCAGGCCGGGCCATCCACAGTAAAGCACACCAGCCTCATTAACCCCCTGACTACCGGAGCCTACTGACGCCTAAAATGCAGCCACCAGCATTAATTCTGTCGGCATTAACCCCCCCCCCCCCAGCCTGATACAGTTCCAAAGACCACAGCTGCGCTTAGTTAACCCCCTGTCTGCCAGCACTAGCTACAGACAAATGCTTCTGACCTTTCCCACCATTAACCCTCTGACAAAGGAGTCTGCCGCACTGTTATTTGAGCTAACCAGAAGTTACTGCAATAAACCCTTTGCTATGGGTCTGTTGGTTAGGTTAATTTAACCCCTTAGATGCCACAGATGCTCCGTCACCTTCTTACAGCTGCAGGTCTGCAACTCCCAACCTCCACAGCCAGAAGTCTGCGATCTGTTAAATTAACCACTTGAAAGACAAATGTCTGCCAGCAATTTTAACCCATTAGCAGTCATCATTGATACCCTGACAGATTAGCCATTAAATCCCCTTTAAGGCAGAACATGTCTTATCATTTGTAACTTGCATTCATTTAACCCTATGGCACCCACCGGTCTACCACCAGTACACCACCCCTGTTAATCTGCTGACAGCCCCACTAAATGCCACAGATCTGCCAATATTGTAACCCCCTGACATCCAGTCTTTACCAATACTCATTTGTAAACACCCTGCGATTGCACCTACAGGTGGGCTACCAATAACCATGGAACCACCAATGTATTGCTAATTACTCGTCATGAACACTGCGAACTGTTAACCCCTTAAATAGCAAAGTGAGGTGTGACATATCACAGCCGGGGATGGACAAGTCTTCAGAGCCCAATGCCGTTTAACTATTACAGTTGGTTCCTTAGAGGGGATTTTTCGGTTTTTCTCCATTGTACATTTATTTGTCATTTTCTAAAAAGGAATAGTCCATTCCTGGTAATGCTACACCAGTAACCCAACATGTACTGCATTTCTCCCACCAGCATACTAGATTACCAAGCCAGTGTTTTCTACAGGAGCAACCACGGTTCTGAAAATTCTACTGTCCGGTGGTTGTAAATAATATGGAACTTCGATACTTTCAGAGTCAATTAGCTGGAACAAGCATGTAGCAAATGGAGAGAAATGCAAAATCAGCACACTGGTTGCAATTCAGTGATGTAAACGATTGAAGCCGTCAGATTAGCAGGACAACCGGGCAACTAGCATTTGCAGGAGGCGGACGACGGGGGACGGGCAACAGCAGCTCAACAGCAGAGCACATATCAAATCAAACGTTCTGTACATATTAGGGCCTATACCCCAATATGTAATGTAAACCCAACATTTCATATTCCTGATATGTACCCTGTACTTAGAGCTGCACAATTAATTGTTAAAAAATCGTGATCTCGATTCAACCCCCCTGATGATCTCTATTGCAGAGTTTGCCGATTCTTTCATATAACAAGTGGAGAGACTTTTCTGCTCACTCAGCTGTCAAAAGAAAACATCCGGGCAGTCTGCCAAGTTTTTAACATGAAACATTGTAACTAACTCTTCCTTATTAGATTAAAAGGGATAGAACTTGTGTGTGTAAAGAAAAAATCCAGGCAGTCTGCCAAGTTTTTAACAACCTGTAAATGTAGGAAGTTTAACCACTTAAAGTCTAAATCTTTTTCTGACACTTGTTTAAGTTAAAATCAATATTTTTTGCTAGAAAATTACTTGGAACCCCCAAACATTGTTAAAATATATATAGAGACCCTAGGGAATAAAATGGCAATTGCTGCAATATTTTATGTCACACTGTATTTGTCCAGCGGTCTTTTAAACGCAATTTTTTTTTGGAAAAATATACTTCAATGAATAAAAAAATAAATAATAATAAATAAAAACGAAACAGTAAAGTTAGCCCAATTTTTTTTGTTTTAATGTGAAAGATTATGTTACGCCGCGAGAATCTAAGAAAATTGTGATTCTAATTTTAGCCAGAATCGTGCAGCTCTGCATGTACTTTTAGGCCCCTTTCACACTGGGGCGGTAGGGGGCGTCGGCGGTAAAACAGCGCTATTTTTAGCGCTGTTTTACCGCAGCATTCGGCCGCTAGCGGTGCGGTTTTAACCCCCTGCTGGCAGCCGAAAAAGGGTTAAATCCACTCGTATAGCGCGGCTATAGCCGTGGTATTACCGCGGTATATCCGCGCTGTCCCAATGATTTCAATGGGCAGGAGCGGTTTAGGAGCGGTGAATACACCGCTCCTTCACCGCTCCAAAGATGCGGCTGACAGGAGATTTTTTCTTCTCCTGCCAGCGCACCGCTGCAGTGTGAAAGCCCTCGGGCTTTCACACTGAACAAACAGCGGAGGCTGTTTTGGGGCGGTTTGCAGGCGGTATTTTTAGCGCAATAACGCCTGCAAACCGCCCCAGTGTGAAAGGGGCCTTATGAAAAAGTATCCTATCCTCTTTGTATTGCTTCCATTGTGTGCATTCCCTGGTATTCCTGCCAGTCCTGCTTTCCTATTAAAAAACGGACCACACTAGGCAAGAGAGCACAGCGTGGTCAGCTTTCTAGGCTGGGAACCCCGCCTGCTCTCCTCCAATGATCAGACTTATGCTAACACGCCGCCCCGTGTTAGCATATATTATATACACACACACGGAGTATACTTTACAGGCACGCACGTTTAGTTTACATGCATTGTGTCCCATGTTCCATTTGAACAGACTGCGCCCCAATGCACCACAACTGACCAAAAATTGTGCAAGCAGCATGTTTTCGTCAGCACGCACAGCATCATGTTCATCAGCAAGATATGTTGGGATGCCATTCAAAATAATTGGCACTGCATCGCACCAAACCATGAAAAAGGTGCCTTGCCAAGCACTGTGGCAATTCGATAGTGTGAATGGGCCCTTAGTAATTTATACAGTTAGGCCTCATGAAGCTATACAAAAAAAAAAAAAAAAAAAGTGGATAACGCAAACATTACAAGTACATAAAATGCTGTCTATTACATGTATTGCATACAGCTCTATAGAAAGAAACAGAAAAATCGCCAGTGACCCAATAGGGAAAATAAGCATTATATGCACAAAATGAGCCCCCCCAACGATTTACTTTTAGCAGCTTTGGGAGGTCAGGCTAAAGAAAAGGGAATTTCTGATTGGCCATCCCAAGTCTCTGCATTAAAAACTTCTAAAGAAAAAAAAAAAAAAAAAAAAAAAAAAAAAAAAGTAAATAAGCAACCCTGCCACCGGCTATTGTGACAACACAAGAGCGAGCCACACTCACTGGGCTCAAATATTAAGGCTGCATTCACACCTCTGCATTTCAAAGTTGCGCGTTACCGCGTTTTTTTTTTTTTTTCTACCGCGATTTTGCTCATGTCACCAATGTAAAAGGCAGAAAAACACCTGTAAAGAAGCTCATGTTCTTTTTTTGAGCTCAGTTTCTCATGCGTTTTGCTTCAGGTAACAAAACTCTCAGGATGTGAACAGGTGCCATGGAAATGAATGCGATTTTGCTTGTTGGTTGTTTTTCGGGCGTTTTAGGAGCTGAAAACCCTCAGGTGTGAATGCAGCCCAAATGAAAGCTATGAAATCACAGGCACTTCCAGCTCTGGATACATTTGTTCAAACTGCTGTGCTTAGGCCTCATGTACACTGCAGCTGTTAAACGGACTTTTAACACATTGAGGTGACTTCAGGGGCTGCTAAAACCCATCTCTAGCAATACACACCAAACTGAGCATGTGCAGCCTGACTCCATAGGCTCCGCGTTATCAGGAAATCAGGGGACAGTGTAAGGATGGGAGGATCTGAGAATCCAGAATCAAACAGCTTTTTTTTTTTTTTTTTTTTTTTTTTTTTTTTTTTCCCACACAATGCAGAGGATTAACCCCTCAGGTTCCACAGTAAGAATAACAAGCATGCTTTACTGCAACTACAGACTGATTTTACTGTTGTGGGTTTAGTAACACTTTAAAGCGAAACTTCAGTAATTTTTTTCATATTTTCGTGTATTAAATCTTATGCCCTCGTTGTTGTTTTAACTTTGGATAGTAAAACTTTTTTTTTTTTTTTATGCCAGTAAATCCCTTATAAAGCCCACTTCCTGTTCCTTGCCTGGTCATTAGCCTAGGCTTATGACATCATGCACAGCTCTCTCTCTCTCGTGAGAGTTTGCCAGGAAGGGGGGAGTCATAAGAGGGCCAATGAGAGCTGCAGGTGTGTGTCTGGGTAGATCCAGGAAGTGAACAGGCAGCAGCTTCAGCTGCCCACAGTTAAAATGGCTGCAGCCAGACTTAGTGGAGGGAGATTTCTGCTGAATATTTGGCAAGTACAGAATCACGGTATATATATAAAATATGCAAAGTGGTTGGAGGGAAGCTTCAGAATGGCAAAGATGTTTGTTTGTTTTTTATTACAAATTATGTGAGCAGACTGCAGTTCCTCTAACTGCAAAAGCACTTCAGCTTCTGGATCTGGTTTTTGAAGGTCAGCACTGAGTGCTGCAACATTTGTACCAAACATATAGATGTGTCTCCATTACCCCACTGGCTTTGAGGCAAATATCGGTTACTAAACCATGCATTAGAGCTGGTTTCCCTTTGTATAACACCCAATTCTTTTTATACTGGGTGTCAATAAGATGTGCCCAGTGCCAGACCAATCTCATGTGTCCTAATAGAAGTCAGTCAACAGACTCCTGACCCATTCCTGGCTCTGCACTTTAGAGCACATTAAGACTGGATTCACACCTTGGAGTTTTTGCTTCATGCACTATTGTAATAAATGGAAATTAACCAAAAAACATCTTGAAAAAACCCCAGTCAAGACGGTCATCAACCCGTGTCACGATGCACATTGGCACGTCATGATGCATATTGCTGTAGGTTACAACAAGCTTTGACATTCAATACAAAGTGAACAAAATGCAAAAGGAAAATAAAATTAAAAAACTAACGCAAAAAATGTGCGTTAACATGCTTTTTGATGCGATTCACGCACAGCTGTGAATCCAGCCTAAAGCAACTGAACCTAAAGTAAAATGAGCTGTGCGTGTCAATTTTTTTTTTTTTTTTTTAATCGCACAAATCTTACCTTTATGTTTTAATAAGACGCGTTTTATTAATGAAATCCACGTGAAAAGAAATATGGAGGTCATCTGCCAAGTTGGCTGGCTGCTTTTTAGCTCCAACACTTCTTGAATTTGTTAATCTGGAACAAGTACTCCAATTGCAGCAACGCATTTCACACAAAACTGATGCATTTCTGTGGTTAGTGCCACAGAAAAAAAAAAAAATAAATAAAAAAAAAGTGTCGATCAGCATGAAAAACAGCCAAACCAAGCCAGGCGTCCTTTTAATAGAATCTTGCTTGCTGCATTTTTAGTGCGGATTCCAACAAATGCAACTTCCACAGGGATGCCACTGCATGTAAATGTCCTGTATTTCTACATACATTGATGCGTGAAGCTGCAAATAAAAACACCTCCTTTGCAGAATGTATTGCCAACATGCTTGAAGAAAAAGACATAACAACCATGCTTAAGTGGAAACTAGCAACATGTTTGCCGTTACCCATGTAAAATTACAGGTTACCTTTGATGGAAGGGGGTCAGCGTCTAAAAAACACCACATGAATTGAATGGGTGTATAGAATGAGCACACACGACCATAGGCCACATCAATATACAGTATGACACGCCTGCCTGAGCAATCTCTTTCTCAGGTTATCTCTGAATTCCTGATAACACCTCCAGCTTATTGGTATAGAAGTGACTGCTCCTTTAATTGTTTGTAAACATTACTTTAAAAGGGAGGAGTGTATTTTTAGTGACTACCATATTTGAGGGGTTTTTTTAACTACATTCAACTGATAGCAGTCAGATTTCCTCAATGCTATATAAACAGTTTTGTGAATTCTAGCCATCTGCATAAAAGAGATTGTGATTAGCATCCATGCTGAATGACTGTAATAAGATCAGTTTATTGATGGCCAGAAGATTCTATTCTGGGCAGTCTGAAGATTTGCACTGAGAAAGCGGCTTCACGCTTGTGCGTTGCGATGCACAGTAAAACGTGAATTATCGCAACTCCACTAAGTGTTACTAAACCCAGGAAGCCTGCATTCACTATATCTGGTCTTCCACAGTACATAGAACACAGAAATGCAATTAGTAAATATAAACTGCTAAATAACCTTCCTCATCAGCAGTATATAGCAGTCTTGTGACTTCTATCAGTGTCTGGTGCAGTCCTGGTTCAGATACAAGCGATGCGGGAACCAGTGCGATTTTGGTGTGGGTTCCCGCATCGCATGTCACCTGCCGGCAGTTCACACTGAAATCTGCGAACCGCTGCAGGCGTCAATGCAAAGTTAATGACACCCCCAGATCGGTCCGCAGATCTCTGTGCAATGTGCCAAATGGTGCAGGAATTGGATGGCATGGGTGTGAACACCCATGCCATCCGATTACAGTGCGGACCACAAAAAAGGGGTCCTGCACCATTTTGGTGGGAATGCGATGCGAGTTCAGCCAATCTGGATGGCTGAATTCGCATTGCA
>NC_133325.1:774962646-774968275 GCF_042186555.1 Aquarana catesbeiana
TCAGCGCATCGTCCATCCTTTGTATCAAAAAAAATAAACAATACATTAAAAAAAAAAGACACCATAATCACTGTTGGCATTTAACAACACAATTTCAAAAAAATGCATTAATAATTTTTAAAAAATAAATAAATTAAAAAAAAAAAAAAAAGGCGCAGACTAGGTGGACCACTTTTTCTGCCTTCACAGTTCTACATAACAAACACACAAGCATGGAAGCAGACCCTAGAATGCAGCATTCAACATATAGCTTTGTACTCTCGATCGGTACGGTACAAGCAAGGCTTGCAGATGACAATAAGGCCGGTGGTAATAAATAGATATTCACAGGTAAAACACAGCTTTAGGATAATAAAAAAACAGCAGCAGCAGCAAGAGAAGGAAGGCTATTAATAAATAATGCGATTGCGGGGGGGCAGACAGAGGGGCCACAGATCGCTGGTGCATTAATAATAATGAGGGGCAGATAGATGATAGGAGGGTCAGTGATAATAATATTGGTAACAGTGTTAGACAGACTAGCCGAGGGGAACCAGGAGCAAAAATAGTGATGTACTGAAGACCAGTAAACAAAATTATTAATGAGTTAAGATGAAATAAAATAATAGTAATAAATGAGGACAGATTAGTGAAATGATAATATAATGGGGGGGGGGGTCAAGGGGCGGTTAGAAGAGATGAGAAGGTAAGTTGCGGCCAATAGAAGTGGCAATACTGATCATGACTAATAATCTAAAGTCTCTGGGCAGATAGCGAAGGGTCAGCTGAGATAATAATGGCATTAATAATAAAAGGCCTAGGAAAGAGCGAAGCCCAGGCCAATAATAATAATTCTAACAAGAGTAAGAGGGGGCAGTTTGCGGAGTTGAGGCTGCTAATCATAAAAATGAGGCCCAGTGAACGCTCGCTGGGTCCAGAGATAAAATACTGATAATAATAACACGGGGGGGGGGGGGGGTTGAGTAGGGCGGACACCTAGAGTAATACGGGCAACACTGACCTGCCCTGGATAATAATCACCAACCCCGAGATCCATTTCCCTTTGGTCACGTTGCCGCCAATCAGAACCAAACTCCTGTTCTCGGTCTGTCATTTTCCGCTGCATTTTGCGTCTGATTGGCGGCTGTCTGACAACTTCGCGTCCCGAAGACGAATGAAATAATAAGATGTCAGGGCGTGCAAAGCGCAGAGACAGACACCGAAGGCAATGATAAAAAAAAAAAAAAATAAATAATAGTGGTGATCCCAATTTGGCCAGGGAGGGCAAGAAGGTTAATCCTAATAATGCTAAAATGGGGTCTACGGGTAAAAAAAAAAAAAAAAATAAAAAAATGGTATCAATGCTTCCAATGAACAGTTGATGTCGCTGGAATAAATGACAATCGAAAAAAAATTAAATAAAATTTTGACTGAGATTCGGGGCCAATGAAACAACAGCAAGTGAGGGTAATAATAATAATAGATATATTAGCAGCCAAGTTTTGGTTGGATGACGCAGTAGCTACACAAAGTAAATCAATATGGGGAACGGGGTTGTTACGGCAAGTGATCGCAAACAGCAATGGATTTCATAATTATAATTAAAAAAATACAGGGATGTAAACAAGTATGTGGGGTCCGGCACCAATATTTCAGGTGAGCAAAAAGGACTCAGGTAGGGGATTACGGATTTTTTTTTTTTTTAAAGTTCGGAGGTTAATTCTTAATGCTGAGAACACAATAGAGGGTAATCTGAAGACAACCAAGGAGATTATTATTATATTTTATATATTATTAATAAACATAAACTTGTGAATATTTATCTCTCTCTCTCTCTCTCTAAAAAAAAAAAAAAATATATATATATTATTTTTTATTTTTTTTTAATAGAGAGATAAATTTTCACAAGTTTATTAATAATATAAAATATAATAATAATGAGTCTGGGGGGGTATCACACAAAGAAGCCAAGGTTATTTAAAACTACGCATCAGAACTGAGGCAACCATGAGACAGATAACGGATCAGAGGGTGTCAGATGAGCGGAAGTTAATAATGATAACAGATCGGATCAGTAGACATTAGCAGGATAATATATATAATTTTTTTTTTTTTTTTTTTAATAGCGATGATAATAATGGGTCTGGGGGTGGTGTCCAATAAGGTAAGGTTAATAATTACAGAATAAAATGTATTAATAATGGGTCAGTGGGGAGCAATTACTAATGAGATCCAGCACAGGTCAGCAAGGAACATATAAAAAAAAAAAAAAAAAAAAAAAAAAAACTACATAAACATATAATATAAACGTTCGAGCAGAGATTATTAATAACAGATATGGGGAGGGTGCACAGAATATTGGTGATCTTAAGAGTCCATTGGCATGGATTACTAAATAATATCGTGCCAGTGAATAGAAGATAATAATGGCGATTATAATAAGGGGGTGGCCACAGATTCATAATAGAAATGATAATGTAATGGGTGGTGAGCTGTGCACAGGGTGAAAGAGTGTATAGGTCTTCACAGGTTATTAATGATATAAAGAGGTGAGGGGGGTACAGGGTGGCATGATCAATAATGGGCACAGGGTGACAAATAATAATGAGTCATCGTGGATTAATAAAAGATAACTGACTGAACAGGTGAGGGTAGTAAATAATGGATGAGCTGGGCATGGGATGACATAATAAATGGTCAGCGCAGATTAAAAATAATAAAGGAGCGGGTGGGTATAGGATAATAGCGAGTGAGCTGGGCATGGAGCGACATAATAAAATTTGGGTCAGCACATAATAATAAAGGAGCGGGGTGGTATAGGGTAATAGCGGGTGACATCATAATAATGGGACAGCGGATATTAATAAAGTGGGGGGTAATAGGGAGTGAGCTGAGCATGGGGTGACAATATTAATAGGACAGCAGAGATTAATAATAAAGGGGGGGGGGGGGGTAATAGGGTAATAAGGAGTGAGCTGGGCACGGGGTGACATTAATAACCTCGGCTGTCCAATTATTATTATGCCACCCCATACTCCCCCTGCTTTATTATTATTCTTCTCTACTGTCCCATTTTTATTATAATAAGGGGGGGGGGTATAGGGTAATAAGGGGTGAGCTGGGCATGGGGTAACATAATAATAATGGGGTAGTAGAGATTAATAATAATAAAGGGGTGGGGTATAGGGTAATAATGGGGGCGTTAATAACAATAAGGAGTCTCCTAATAAGAATATTAATAAGGGGTGAGCTGGGCACAGGTTGACAATACTACTACCAATAATAATAATAATAATAATAATAATAATAATAATAGGAGTGTGGGACAGATCTGGTGATAGGAGTAATAATAGGTCAGAACTAGTTAATAATAAATAATAGGTGAGGGTGGAAATGGCAATAATAGTAATATTAATAAGGGACAGACGCACAAATCTGGTGATATGGGTAATAACAGACCAGCACATGGTAATATTTACAGTATAGCAAACAGGTACAGGGACTGTAGGGTAATAATGTGGATAGTAAAGGGTGTGCAGAGATTTATTATAGAAATGATGATATAATGGGTGAGTGGGGCAGTATGAATAACAAGTGAGATGGGCACAGGACAGGCATGGTGCTATGGATTAGAATGGGTCAGCACTTAATAATGATAGAACAGGTGGGTGTGTGGAGGGGGGGGGGGGGATCAGGGTGATAATAGTGATGTTTATAAGTGATGGACACAGAATAAGAAGAAATGATAATGTGATGGGTGATCGGGGCACATTGTGATAATAATAATAATAATGTGTGATCTGTGTACAGGACAGGGAAGGATTACAATAGGCCACCACTGCTTAATAATCATAGAACAGGTAAGGGGGGTATATATAGTAATAATGGGGATATGTATAATAAGTGGTGAGTGCAGAATAACAGAAATGATAAATATAATGGGTGATCAGGGCACAGGGAGGCATTTATCATCATAATAATAATGGGTGATCTGTGTACAGCACAGGAATGGATTACAATAGGCCTCCACTGCTCAATACTCAAAGAACAGGGTGGGGGGGGGGGGTATATAGTAATAATGGGGGTAATTATAATAAGTGATGAGTGCAGAATAGTAATAGAAATGATAATATACCATGTGATCAGGGTGCATTGATAATAACAATGTGTGAGATGGGTATAGGACAGATGAGGATTATAATAGGCCATCACTGACTCCTCATGATCATAACAGGTGAGGAGGAATGAGGAGGGGATAGTTGGAATATTTTTAATTCAGTGAGGAGTACAGAATAACGATAGAACTTCCAATGATCGGGGCACAGGGGGAATGTGAATAATATGTGAGATCTGTACAGGAATGGATTACAATAGGTCAATGCTGCTTAATAATCATATGAAACAGGTGAGGGAATACATAGAAATAATGGGAATATTTATAATAAGTGTCAATGGGGTATATGGTAATCGTGATAAAGAATAGTTATAGGTGAATATATGGTAATAATTAGTATTATACAAGAGTAATGGGTGAATATATGGTAATAATAGTGATATACAAGAACAGGTGAATATATGGTAATAGTAGTGATATGTAATAGGTGAATATGTGGTAATAAGGAGTATACAATAGGACAGTATAAAGGTATTAATGGAGATATAATAAGAGATGATCTGACATAGACAAGTACAGGACAGTTGTGGGGATAGGAATAATAATGACAGTAATAGGTGAATATATGGTAATAATAATAAGTGGGAGGGGTATTATTGGGTAATACCAGTTATAGGTTGGGTGAGGGGGGTGAAAGGGATAAGAATACGAGGTGATGTGATATTAGTAGTAATTATTATTTATGTTATGGGTAAAAACAGCAATAGGGGTATATGAGACAATTTATTGTACTAAAAAAAAGATAATAGGTGAGGGGTACAGATGGTAATAATGGGGTATATTACTGATATATATATATAAGGTGATGTGACATTAGTAGTAAAAAAAATGGGGGTAAAGGGGTAATAACATTAAGATTAATAACAATAGTAATAGGTGAGAGGGATAGATATAGAATATATATATATAATATTCTATATCTACAGGGTACAATAGTTGCAATATTAGAAAGGGGGGGGGGGCAGAACATTGATATGAGGGGACATTAGTTAAATTAGTAATAGGTGAGGGCGGTATAATATTAATATATATATATATGTGTAATAAATGAGGGAAGTATGAAGTAAAAGTAAATTGTGTGGGTGGAAGGAAAGGGGGGGGGGGGGGTTGTGTGTGTGTGAGATATATATATATATATATAAATAATAATGGGGTATATTTTTGGTACAGGAAGTGATGTGGCATTAATAAAAAGTGAGGGGCTATATAGAGTAATAATGGGGTGTAATATTGGTTTAACATGAGTGATGTGACATTATTATTAGTATTGAAAGGGGTGTTGGGGGGGGGGTAATAATAGTGTTAAATAACTAGTGAATGGGGGGGGGGTATATAGGGCAATAATGGGGCATATAATCTGGGTAACATATGAGGTGATGTGCCATTACTAATAACAGATATGGGGGGGGGGGGGGTACATGGGGTATAATATGTGGTGAGGTGACAATAGTAATAATAGAGGAGGGGGGGGGGGGT
>NC_133325.1:775323097-775407898 GCF_042186555.1 Aquarana catesbeiana
AAGATGGCGACCTGGTAGGAAGGTTGAGACAGAGCTCTGCATAGAAAAGGCCTCCTAATCCGCTGTTTCGTGGACCAAAAGCCAATTTCACTACACCGTGGAGAGGTGGCTGCAATCGGCCACTGAGAGGAGGAAAGCTGGAGCCTGAGTATAGTGCCCTGCTCCAGGATTAGTGATCTGAGGGAGCTCCGCCGGCCCCCTGCTGCATCCGCAGGAATCCTGCCTCCACCCTGTGAAAACCCCCTTCTAGCTTACCTGGGGGTGTTATACTACACCTGCACTAAAGGAACGGAGGAGTATTGCAGGCGGGGACCGCTGGATGCGGCTGTTGTAGGCCCTCGGCTGGCTCCATCTGCCACTGAAGATCCGCCATCTTGCGGCCTGTGCGGCCTCGCGATCCCCGGCCTCGGGTACAGTAATCGGCCGCGGAGGGGCCACGGCGCGCCATCCGTTGCGGCTGTCGCTGCTGGGGGACCCGGAGCGGATAAAAGGAGCTGACCAGGCCACCCCGGAGGCCCCGGCTCTACCCCGCGGTGACGATCCGCGATCTTGCGGCCTGTGCGGCCTCGCGATCCCCGGCCTCGGGTGCCGCAATCGGCCGTGAAGGGGCCGCAACGCACCATCCGCTACGGCTGTCGCCGCTGGGGGACACGGGGCGGACAACAGAAGGTATCCACGCCGCCACAGAGGCCTGCGACCGGCTCTTCATCCCGGAGGGGATCCACCATCCTAAGGCCTACGAGGCCTCCGCAATCCCCAGCCTCAGGTGACGCGAACGGCAGACGCAGGGCCGCTGCGTGTCCCACGGTGGTGCTACCTGAGGGTGAGTGGCGGAGGGAGCAGAGGAAGGACCCGTTGGGAGGTGAGGGAGACAGGATTACACGGCGGGCAGAAGATACAGATTATACCCTGGTTGCTGAGGGAACCCTGCCTGTCACATAATAGCTGGAAGTCTGGGAACAAACCTGGGCATGAGAAGACGAACTGGTGGTGCCCAGAAGCAGAAGCAAAAGGCGCCTACAACATCATCGCCAGCCCGGGGCCCGCGGGGAGCAGTGTGTTTAAACATGGCTTCACAGACAGACCACACAGACATTCAGGCTGAGTCTTCCCAAATGGGAGAAGACCAGTTTCAAGCACTCATGCAGGCCATCACGGGTTGTCAAACTACCCTGACTACCAAAATAGAGCAAATACAGTCAGAAATGGGCCTAATAAGAAGGGATATGGACAAATACAGAGACAGGCTGACGGAGGCTGAAAGGAGGGTAGGAGAGAATGAAGATGAATTGCGAGACCACGGCGCCTCCATCCGTATACTGCAAGTTAAAATGAAGACACTGGAATCGCGTGCGGAAGATCAGGAGAACAGAAACCGCAGGAACAATCTGCGCCTGGTGGGACTCCCGGAGGGAGTGGAGGGAAGAGACCCGGAGGCATACACGGAGCAACTACTGCGAAATCTTCTCCCGCAGGCACCATTCTCTGCACACTTCGCGGTGGAGCGGGCCCACAGAATGCCGTCAGCTCGGGGCCCACCGGGAGCTCCCCCACGCACCTTCATATTTCGTCTACTGAACTTTAGAGATAGAGATCTGATCTTAAGGGAGGCAAGAAAGGTGGGAGAGCTGCGCACTGAGAACGCGAAGATAATGCTATTCCCCGACTATTCAGTAGAAACACAGAGGCAACGCAGGACATTCGACCAGGTAAAGGCCCAAATGCGTACTAAAGGACTAAAATACAGCATGCTGTTCCCTGCGCGACTCAGGGTGGTTGATGGAGAAACCACTAAATTTTTCACCTCTCCGGAGGAAGCAGCCAGATGGCTTGAATCCCTGCCACGCAATCATTGATCCGAAGTATGGAGTACACCATGACTAACCCTCTATCTACCTGGTGACGACGGGTGGTAAGATCTATAACTTGTTATCTCTAATAACCCCTACCCCCATTGGTGACTGACACAATATCTGGGAACTAGGGAATACATAAATCCTGAGAGGCCTAGTTGCCTGATGGGGATATGGCCATACCGGCCAATCACACATATCTGTTTTTCCTCTTCTTCCCGGGACTTATTCTACCCACGAAGGGACTACTCGGATCTAGACGGTCCTGACCAACAGTGTGGAGTTATGGAACTTTGCTGCTGTATTTATTGGACCCAAGGGTAATGACAAAGAGGGGGAGGGTGCAAGACACGAGGCCCTGCTCAATCAGTGCTCTTCCTGTTGTTAGAGATGGGTGGTGGAGGGAGAGGTTAAGGGTGGAATTCTGTCACCTGGTTTGATTTTTCAGGAGGACTTTCAATGACTGTTATTACTGTCTAACCAATTTCTTTCACGTTCTACGGGTTTTAAGAGTCTACTATTGTTTGTAACTAAGAATGTACCCTTAGAAATATCTAAGTGTTAATGGCTGCTCCAGCGCAGATAGGTTGCCCGGGTCCACATAGAGGGGAGGGGCCCTGGTTATGGGGGAGGTTCCCCCCCCCCCCCAACTACTAAGATTCTCTTTTTTCTCCCCCCCTATAAAAAAATTTTTTTTTTTTTTTTTTTTTTTTTAGGGAATAAATACTTATTCTCCCTTCCCCTCTTTTAGTTTAATATCAGTAAAGGCCTGCGGATGCAGTGAGTAGCGTGATCTCTGATCTCACACTAAGATAACTAGGTCCTAGGTGTGCCAATTGTTGCACGCCGCCCCCCAGGAGGCTTCTCCTAATTTTTTTTTTTTTTTTTTTGCGTTTTCTTGTTTTATGGTTGTTATGGGTACTCAAACACCCCGAGGTTTACTTAATGGGGTGTGGGGTGGGATGGGAGGGATGTTTTGTTTAGGTTGTTCAATTTTAAGTTTTGTTCTTTGTTTCTCGCTTCATCACTCATGGAAAAACTCATATAGATGGCTTAAAAATAGCAAAGGCATAGGCTACATGCTTCAGGCTAACAGAATGGTTAATGCCCCTCGGGACAAGTTGGGTCCCTTAGTGGGAGGGGGGAGGGACGAGAAGGAGTTATCTATATACTTTAATCATATATGGCTGTCTGGAAGAAATATATACCACTTTGAAATATGGCTCAGCTGAAAATATTATCATGGAATGTGAGGGGTCTTAACCACAAAATTAAACGCACACTAGTTTTTGAATATCTTAAAAAATACACACCCAGCATTTGCATTTTTCAGGAGACACACCTGGTGGGGGGCAGAGTACTGGGGATAAAGAAACCGTGGGTGGGACACCATTACCATGCTACCTACACTAATTACGCCAGGGGGGTTAGTGTACTGATCCACAAATCGCTAAATTTTGAACCCCTCGATATTCTCATCGACCCAGAGGGTAGATACGTAATAATCCATGCTAATATTGAAACACTGGCTATGGTTATAGTGGGGGTATATCTGCCCCCGCCGGCTAACATCTCCATTCTGCAGAAGATCACCACTACAATAGCGCAATTCCCCACAGACTATGTAATTCTTACGGGAGATTTCAATATCACGCCCAACCCTTCACTAGATAAAATGTCCCCGGACCCAGCCACGGATTCTGCGTTAACTAGATGGGCGCAGGTATTGGGATTGGAGGATGTTTGGCGTTGGAAACATCCAACAGAACGCGTGTACACATGCCACTCATCATCTTATAACACTCTGTCACGTATTGACCTTCTATACGCAAGCTCGCCCATGCTTCCCAAAGTTATAAACATTGAAACGTTACCGAGGGGTATTTCTGACCACTCCCCACTACTATGCACACTGCAGACTTCCACTCCACAGGCGGACAGAATTTGGCGACTTTCCAGATTTTGGATTGAACATCCTACTATAGAAATTGAGATAGTAAAAGAGATAAAACAATTTTGGCGGGCTAACGCGGGCTCCTCTACCCCGGGGATGGTATGGGACACGTTTAAAGCCTACATTAGAGGCTGCTATATGTCATCCATAGCTAGAGAGCGTAGGAATAATCAGATGTTGTTGGAGGAGGCAGAGACTAAAGCCCGGGACTTAGAGACCCGATACACCCTCACGGCCAACCCTATTATAGCACAAGACATGAAGGTTGCCTATCGGGAGGTAATGCTACTGAGGGTGGCCAAGGCGAACAAACGCCAACTGGCCCAAACTCAAAGAATATTTGAGCAAGGGGAAAAAACAGGTAGGCTTCTGGCCTGGCTGTCCAGAGAGCAATCCCCTATATCCACAATAGCTCGTATCCGAATGAATGATGGGACCCTAGTATCAGATCCTGTGAAGATTAACGGATGCTTTGCTGAGTATTACTCGTCCCTATACTCTTCTAGGGCACAATACTCAGCGAAGGAACTACGGGACTTCCTGGACGAAATAACGCTTCCGACTCTCACGGCTGCAGCACGAGAGAGCCTCGAGGCTCCAATAACCCTGGAAGAGGTCCAACGGGCTCTAGGCTCCCTACAAACGGGGAAGACACCGGGAATAGACGGCTTGCCCCCTGAATTTTATAAATTGTATATGGGCGAGGTGGCACCTAGGATACACACAATGCTTACAGAGACCCTACGAACTGGGGAAATACCGCTTTCCATGTCACAAGCCATTATAGTTGTCCTGCCAAAGCCCGGAAAAGACCCCCAACTATGCCCCTCATATCGACCTATATCTTTACTTAATTCGGACGCGAAAATTCTAACCAAAATTTTGGCCCAGCGGTTAAACGAAATAATATTGGATCTAATTCATGAAGATCAAACAGGTTTTATGCCTGGAAAGGGCACGGACATAAACATTCGTAGGTTGTATGCTGTCCTGGCCTCTGGGGAGGAGGATGCCCGAGATGAAATAGTGGCCTCTCTAGACGCGGAAAAGGCCTTTGACTCTGTAGAGTGGGGCTACCTATGGGAGGTCCTCCGCAGGTTCGGGTTTGGACCGGTCTTTATCTCCTGGGTCAGGATGGTATACAAGGCCCCCACAGCCAGAGTTCGTACAGGTACAGTACTCTCCCCTACTTTTCTTTTGGGTAGGGGAACTAGACAAGGGTGCCCGCTATCGCCGGGTCTTTTTGCCCTGGCGATGGAGCCTATGGCTGTCCTTCTCAGGGCCACACCCGGAATAAGGGGAATTACGAGAGGTCCTCTACAGGAAAAGGTGTCGTTATATGCTGACGACACCTTGCTCTATCTTAGGGATGATGGTACTTCCCTACAGGAGGCCCTCTCAGTAATTAATAGATTTGGGAAATTCTCGGGTATATGTATTAACTGGGGGAAATCGATCCTGTTTCCTCTGCGGGCGGGGTCTACTCCCTCGCAGACGGATGGACAACTTAGTAGGGTTTCCCAGTTTAGGTACCTAGGGGTAGAGATACACCAAGACTTGAAAAAATACATCAACCTAAACTTAAACCCGGTGGTTCAGCACCTATCCCAAAGATGTAACACGTGGAGATCCCTACCACTAACTCCAGTTGGCCGTGTCAACCTAATTAAAATGTCAATTCTACCCAAATTTATATACTTATTCCGACAAACCCCGATCCCTATATCAATAACCTTCTTTCGACACTTAGACAGCATTATGACCTCATTTATTTGGAATGGGAGGGCTCCTAGAATAGCCAAGGCAACTCTGCAACTTCCAGGGACCCTGGGAGGTCTGGCCTTGCCATGCTTCCTAAAATACTATTGGGCAGCGGTGTTGGTAACAGTTAAATGGTGGCTCTCAGAGGAGCCGGCTAATCCTGCGGCTTCCTTGGAGGCGGCGTTGATCGGCTCATATGCAGAGTTGAGAAATTTGGTGCACAGAGGCCCTAGATCAAATGCGGATGTGACCTGCCCAATGAAGACAACCCTTAAGGTATGGGATACTGTCAATAAGCTATTTCTGGGACCTGATAACTGGTCCCCAGCAACTCCTTTATGGGGCAACCCCCGCCTGCCCCATTTTCACTCCATTCCCGACCCGGTTGTGTGGGCCAGATATGGAGTCATAACCTTGGGAGATATAGTTGCCCAGGGACAACTAATCACCTTTGATGCTTTAAAAAGTGAAAAGGATCTACCCAATCATATGTTCTTTAGGTTCCTCCAAGTGAGGCATGCGTTCCGGTCCCAGTTCCCCGGCCCGTTGACTCTGGAGGAGACACCGATAGAAAAGGTATTAAAAAACCAAGAGGGCGGAAGAACACTATCCGTCGTCTATAACCTACTTGTGACTCAAGATACCTCTAAAGTCTCCCAGTTATGTGAGCGATGGAGGGTGGATGTTCCGGAGTTGTCGGATGGGGACTGGGAAGAGGGAATTCAACAGTATTTACCCTTGACAATCTCAGCAAGGGACAGATTTATGCAGCTGAAATTCATACACAGGGCCTACTATTCTCCAATACGCCTGGCAAGGATATACCCTGATAGAATAGCGAGGTGCCCTAGATGTGGGTCAGGGGAGGCCGATTTCTTCCATGTGGTCTGGTCCTGCCCTGGAGTGGTGGAATTTTGGAAGAATATACTTGATGACATCAACTCTATAGGGGGACTGCAAGTCCCATATAGCCCAATACCCCTTCTACTAGGTATCTGTGACTTTCTTGAAGTCACATGGGGAAAGAAACTATTCATCTTCTACACCACACTATACGCTAGAAAAGCAATTTTACTGCAGTGGAATCAGTCCCAACCTCCCACCAAACAACTCTGGCAATCTCTGGTAAATAAGGCGCTCCCATTATATAAAATGACATATATGGGAAGGAATTGTCCAAAAAAATTCGAGAAAATTTGGGCAGCATGGGTGAAAGCAAAACACTTAACTATTGAATGAAATGTTGGGCTCGAGCCCTTTGGGAACGGAGTTGACCTACCCACGGGAGTCTCCAAACTATATATGTATTGACTAGAATATTCTGAAATGGAAGGTGGGACCCCTTGCACTTACGCCATGTATTGTTACCCTTAACGTGTGTATTAATATTTCCTTCTGAAATAGATAACTACTGTGATAATTGATTCTCATATATACCAGATTATGAAACGGTTTTATGCATGCCATCTGTACTTTAATCTAATACGAAGTGAACTGTTTTTGTTGTGAAAATTTAAATAAACTTCTATGTTAAAAAAAAAAAAAAAAAAGATTTAGAGCAATGAATTGACAACTCCAAAAGTATAATAATAAAAAGGAATTTTACTTAGCTTGGTTTAAAGATGTATACATATGATAAAAATAGATGAATAGAGCATCGTTCCAATCCAGGGGAGCCCGTAATTTCATTTGAAATTCCTACACTACAGGGATAGATTGGAGATATGGCAATGTCGTCTGATAAGTAATGTACCAGCAGGGCCGGGACAAGGGGCGGGCAACTGTCCAGAGGGCATCGGTAGGGAGGGTGCCCCCTTCACTGCACTCATCAGAAGATTAGAGGCTACCAAGGCAGCAGGACCCAGATTCATGTCTGCTCTGACAGCTACTGATGTCACACTATGCTTCAACATACTCACTCTCAACCACCCACAGCTGACGTTAAAAACACACTGTGCATGTGCAACCATGTTCTAGTTCAGTGGTCTTCAAACTATGGCCCTCCAGTTGTTCAGGAACTACAATTCTCATCATGCTTAGTCATGTCTGTGAATGTCAGAGTTTTACAAAGCCTCATGAGATGTGTAGTTCCGCAACAGCTGGAGGGCCGTAGTTTGAGGATCCCTGTTCTAGCTGCTAGAAAGCAAGCAATTGGCCAAATGTGTTGAGAACACCACCCCATGGCAACCGTGGACAGCTGAAGCAAGGGGCAGAAAATGGACACAGCGTGGTACACCCATTTTACGGCATGGAGCAGAGGAGGGGGCATGGTTCCTCATCCTTGCCCTGGGCGAATGACGGAACCTGTCCCAGCACTGTGTACCAGTGACTGTGCTGACCACCAGTGCAAGTGGTGCTGATACATGCACCATGGTTAAAGTATTTTCTGTAACCTGCTACTGAAAAAAATGCTGACCTCCACTGCAAGAGAAGGGAAAAAAAATAGTCCAACTTGTCCATGTACTGTAATAGAAAGGCCTTTTATAATCACGTGTTCAGCGCTGCCACTTACTGCCCTCTTTAAACTGCGGTGTTCTATGACTGTAAAAGTGCCACCTCCTTCACCAACCAGAACAAAACCAGCCAATAAATTTAGTGTCAATATTTTGTCCGCGGCTACTGGAAAAATGCCAATCCCCTTCACCAATCGAAGAGAAGAATGGCGAGTCAATAAACTTTTATAGTTGTTTTATGCAGCCATTTACCACCCTAATCAGCAGTATTTATACTACCAGTGTTTTTATGATTGCGTGGGAGTGGATAGCCCAATGTGCTGCCACAGTGATCTAACGAATGAGAAATCTCCTCCTATTTTTAGACTTTTTAAAGTCTCCTCTTAACCCTAAGTAGTTTAACCAGAATGTCCAAGTGAAAGGCCCTCAGACTTGGCCCGTAAGCAGACCATATGTAATGATGACCTCTGTTCTTCATAGTGAAATAGGATGTCCAACCAATGGGCACAGCCTTTTATTATTTGGGGTTGGACCAGCTCACTTCCTATTGAGGTTTGTCCCTTGACCTCATTGCATCACGGTTGGCACAGAAAGGTGCGTCACGATTACACATACAAGGAGAAAGTCTATGGCCTGAAAGTCCTGGCCACAGAAGGGTGGAAAGGCGGTTCCTGCAAGAGCCAGACTCAGAAGTTTTGGGCACTGGGAGGGTTTTTCTTCCTATAAGGGGTCTGGCCAACCCCTCAGGCCTTTAGAACAAGAAATATATTGGGCTTGGTAAACTATTGGAGGTGCAAAGTGAGATAAGGTTACAGACATTCTGTGCAAAATTGTCTCAAAAATGTCGCAAATTGTAACAAATCTATTATGTCAGCATGACCATAGTTTATAAGGAGTTCTGCTACAACTTCTGCTTGGTACCGTATGTTCTTACTCTGTGCAGCCAAAAAATATGGACTGTTGTGTTGCAGAAATTGCAACTGTTGGTAAAATTCCATTCTCTCAGTCAACTCCGGTCATGTTGATTAGAAGAAAAATTTATTACAATTGTACCGGTACATAGGGATGAGCTCTGTACACAGCCAGAAGTTTCAACAGTCATCCAAAACCCTTTTACACATGTCATTTTATAGCAGTATTTGGCAAGCTGCCATTGGCTAAGGCACACTGGTGACTCATGGTGCATCGTCAGCTTTATTGTCAAAAACAGTGTCATTTACACAATATGCCCTAATATGGTAAACTTTTGCTAGTTCTTTAAATATTGTTGTAGGTGTTGGTCGGAACTAAGCAGGTTGCATAAACAATGTCAGCGCCATTTTAGCTAGGAAAAAGCATATAAGGAACAAGGCAAATGTTGATATCACTTGTAATTCTTTACATATTTCTTATCATTTCCTCCTCTGATATCTATATTTGCTTCCTCAATTTATTACTTCAATGCAGGTCCGTTCCACAACTGGGTTTTCAGACCTTAGCAAGTCCTTGACCTTGGCAAGTCCAGTCCATTTCCCAAACCAACCTTCAAGCCAATTTGTGAATCAGTACCTGAGTTTTCCGCCAATTCATTCGATAAAGCTGTCAATCCTTCGAGGGCTCTAGTTACGGTTCCTCCAGGAGCTGTAATGTTAGAAATAAAAGGTGCACCACATACCACCAAACATTTTACAGACCCCTCCTTTTTCTGCTAGGATCATATCTAATGCCATCCTATTCTGCCATGCCGTCAGAGAGGTAGGGGCTAATTGCTCCGTCAATCTCTTAACTGCATCCCTAGTGTAGTTTACAAACCTTTGTTGGTTATAATATATATAGTTAATCCAGTCAACATTTTTTTTTTTTTTTTTACTGACACCCACCAGAGAAGAGACTCAAATCCAGCTGCCACTTGATTCCTAGCTTTGGACTCGCTCGGCACTCCATGCGGAACCCCAATCTCATCTATATAGATCTGGGGGTCAAAAGACCCTGCAGGAGAGGTGTCCCTTCTGCTCCTCTGGTGACCCTTTTTCCAAGGGGACTCTGACAGTAAGCGCAGGGGCATTGCCAGCTGTACCAGGGCACAATCCCCTCGGGAATTGGCTGGGATGCTCGCTCTGAGCCTCTTGTCTCTGCATAACCACCAGACGTCCACCCTCTGGGTGTCGTGCTCAACCCAGTTGTCACCCTCTCCCTTTACTATTTTGTTAATCCTCTCCACGCAGTAGTCATCCGGTAAAGACCACAAATCTGTGCCACTCTCATTCCCCGGAAGTGCAAAACAAGTAAAGTTGTCAGGGTATGCCGTGACAGCAGGGGGTATCTGAGGTCTCTGAACCTGGGGAAACAACAAACTTAACGTGTGACAGGGAGTGTTGGTGTCAGGTTTGTATGTTTTTCGATATAGCTTTAGCATACACTCTAAACCATCTGGATCTGTATTGTTATTTAAGGGAAATGGCACTGTAGCCAGCTGGGGTCTGGCCTCTGCACAGACCAAGCAGTTCTTTTTTAAGGGTGTTAGCAGTATATATTAACCATTCAAGCCATTCATTCTTATCCTGGTATCCTGTTTCTAATGTTATAGCTTCTTCCACTGTGAGATTGGTGAATCTCACTATGGGTCCTAATACCTCTACTTTAAATTGGTCCTCCTTATCTAATTCTTTCTTCTTGTTTGTCTCATTCTTTGGTTTGACTTCAAGAAAGAATTTTCCCAAAGGGTCAGTTCCTGATATCCAAGCTCCTATACGATATAACCTCTGATCTTCTAGTTTGGGGTCCTTCTGGGAAATCAATATATTGTAATTCTTTGATTCTGTACAGGGAGAGTGGGCCGCTTCAGTTATGGTTAATCTATTCTTTAAATCTCCTGCTGTTGGGATCTCATATCCCCAATCCTGCTGCAGTTGTCCACATGACTGAATCCCAAATAGTACACCTGGTAATTCCAGCCAGGTAGCACACGTATTTATCTGCCCAAGTCAGTTTACTTGCTTCTACCTTATCTCCACAATCTGTCATCTGGCAGAAATCCACCTGTATAGTATTGGTGGTTCCTTCAACAAAGGTGAGGTTCAATGCTCTTCCTGTCTCTTCCCAATTGATTGGTTCCACTATCCTTCCGTGTCTCCTACCTCCCCGTATAGAGGCCTCTCCTAGAGTCACCAATGCTCCCACGAGGAACAAAATCCCTACCATCCTATCTGAAGTGAGGGGGGCCTAGATAGGGCCTTTTCTTCACCAAGGTTGAGACAAGCAGACCTTTTATCTGCCTCCCTTTGTAGTTGGACTTTCCCCCTCCTTCAGTCTCTCTGTCCCTACTCTGCCTATATTTACCTTTTTTACAGTGGGATTGGTGAATCCAGATAGTCCTTTCAGCAATTCTTACTGCAGTGGGAGTAGTAAGGAGTACTTGATATGGCCCGTCCCACTTAGGGGAGCGCCAATGCTTCTTTTTGATCACCTTGATGAGCACCCGATTTGTACTTTGTCTTCTCCTATGGGCTCTCCTTCTGGAATGGAACACTCTTGGTTAATTTGTTTCTGTTTTAATAACCTTGACATGTATTCTGCTAAGGTTCTCTCCCCTTCCTCTGTGTGGGTTTCATTTGGTAATAAAGGTATTTTATAAGGTCTACCATACATCATTTCAAATGGACTCAGCCCCTCCTTAGTGAGGGTGATGTGCATGCTTAAAATAGCTAGTGGGAGACAGCACATCCAATTTTTCCCTGTCTCCTCCATAGCCTTTTTTAGCTTGCTCTTTAATATCCCATTATATCTTTCTACGAGCCCTGCTGACTGAGGGTGATATGCACAGTCATTCTTTACTTCTATACCCATCACTTCTGTTAGGTTTTTTTATGGTCTGATTTACAAAATGTGGACCATTATCACTATAAATCTTCTCTGGTATCCCAAATCTTGGAATAATATCTTTTAGTAAGGCTTTGGATACTGTTAAGGCGTCAACACTTCCTGTGGGGAATATCTCTACTTATTTGGTCAATGCATCAATGATTTCCAAACAATATTTCTTCCTTTTCACATTTGTCTAATTCAATGAAATCCATGCAAATGTGTTGGAATGGATATTGCGGTGTGGAGAACTTCCCTTTCCGTGGTCTTATGCCTCCCTGAGCATTGTGTCTTGCACATATAATGCGTTGAGAACCAAAAGTTTTTTTAGTAGTTTCTGAAGCCATAGGCTGTACATACCTTATTTAACATCTCAGTCATCCCCCTGTTTGACACATGAGTTACTCCATGTGTCAATACTGCTGCATACCTAAATAAGGATTTTGGCAATACCAGCTTTCCTTCAGGTGATGTGTAGATGTTATCTATTATTGTGCAACCTTTTGTTTTCCAATATTGTTTCTCCCCAGGGGATACATATGACTGCATGATCTATCTCTATGATTTCCTGTTCTGTCATGTGTCACTTCTGCATATCCAGTTACACTTGTGCCATCTGGATTTTTCGTACTGGAGCCATCAACAAAAAGTGTCATGTCAGGGTTAGATAACGGTACATCTTTCCAATCACTTCATGGCAGTACCTTTTCAGTGATGGCAGCAGTACAATCATGTTTATGACCATCAGTAGGAAGTGGTATTAGTGTGGATGGGTTTAGTGTAGTACATCTCTGTATAGTTAAGTGAGGTTGTGTCAAAAGTATTGTCATACAGTAAAGGTGTCGTGCTGGGCTCAAATGTATGGACCAACGGGGCGCGGTCAGTATTGAATACCCAGAAATCCACGTTCTACAAAAATTTGTCATGCACAAAAAAGACCTCATTTGTTTCTTTTGTTTCTGGCTTCGGCACCTGGTGGAGGGCTCAAATTCTCTCCTCATCCAGGTGTCGACCTTTTTTTTGAAATATTATACCCTAAGTATTTGACCTGCTGTTGCCACAACTGGAGTTTAGTTTTATTTACCTTATGCCCTTGGTATAACTGCCTGGTTAACAGCTTGTAAATCCTGTACCATTCTATTGCAGGGGCTATACCCTCCTCCTATACCCTCCTCTGCTTCCTTCTTAAGGGGGTATCTCCTTCATCACCTTGCACAAAAACCTTTACTTTCACATTTTTTTCCATCACTTTCAAATACTTCTCAGAATGAATAACATATTGCAAAACATCTAAAATTGATGCAGTTCAGTAAGTAACCAAGTTTTTAACAATGTATCCTTATGATCCTGTTTTAATCCATTAACAAAAGCTATCTTTAGCTGTTATTGATATGCACTATTCACATCCTCAGCTTTGGGGAGCCCAGAGAACACCTTTTACAGTCATATTAATCTTTTGCCAGTCAGTTCGTTATACCCATCGGAGATTGCATCTCTGATAGAAGGCAGTCAATCTGTCTGTCAAATCTTTGCTATCAAGGGCCAGTGGTTCCCCTCTTTGTTGGGGGGGGCACTGTGGCTACACAGAGGTCCCAATTTCCCTTTACTGATGCCCAATCTGATCCCAGAACCCTCCTTAAAGCCCTTTCCACTTCGACCCCGTTTAGCCTATAACTGTTCCTCAGACCTTCCATATTTTCAATGATTTCTGGGGCCCCAAACTTAGGATGTTTAATATGCTCGGTAGCCTTCTGCACGTCACTCTCAGTCCATGGTTTAAAAACAGTCATAGCTAGGGGCTGACCGTTTTGTCTGCCTCTTTGTCCACTAGGGGCAGTTGGGCTTGGCATCTCTTTTTTGTTCTCCTTCCTTCTACTCTAATTCTAACGTGCTCAAACCAGTATTCCGCCATTTCTAATCTTTTACTTCTTCTTTTTTTTTTTTCTATCTTTGGGTCCTAACAATTTAAGCTTATCCACCAACTCCTGACACCCTTTCACAGTTAGTTTACCATTGAATCCCAACTTCCTTTCCCACTTAGCACAATATTTAACAGATTTTGGTTATTTGCTATGCATACATTTCTTATCTCCTTCTAATGGGGAAACCATTCCCCATGTCTCTGTTTTTTTCCCTTGAGTTTAGAATACAAGACTGGTAATTCTACTCTCGAACTTTGCCAAAATATATATAAAACAGCAAAGTCCAAACTCTCCAAACAGGAAATAAACATATATACACATATACATACACGTATACACACACACACACATACATATAAAACAACTTATACCTTGACCTTATTTACTACAAAGTACAGTTGGTCAAAACAAACAGTATTCTTTAACGTTCTGATCAGAATTTTTTTTTTTTTTTTTTTTTTTTTTTTTACCACAAGTTTGCAGCCAGACAGATCATAAAGCAGGCCTTTTATCAACCTGTAAACCACCAGACTAGCAACCCTTGGATCACAGTAAAGCAAAAATATAAGACTCCCCACACAAAGTTAGCAGTAATGTTAAACATGAGGAGGAAAGAGCGAGAGTTAGTCTCATGATTTAACAAATGCAGCAAAAGGAACAGTGCAGGAAATATTGCTCTTGAGAAAAACAATCTATGGGGGAAGTGTTTCTGATCAAGTTAGATTGATTCCTGCTCGTACATTCACTTCCTGTTTGTCCCAACCACCACTCAGTTAGAAAAAAACCTGAAATGGCCACTGTGACTCTCTGTAATCTATCCAGATTACTTGTAGTCACTATTCACAACAATTACTGTATTTATTGGCGTATAACACTCACTTTTTCACCCTAAAAATTGGGTGCAAATAGCACGTGCGTGTTATACGCCAATACTTCAATTTTAGATGCCTCGGAGGGGGACAGGGAGGGGGGCGGGACGAGCGCTGTCAGATTACATACAGTGAGATTCTCCTGTTTACTTGGCGTCCTCTGTAATAGGAAGTCCCGTCTCCTGGGCCGCCATTGGACCACTGTTCTGTCTATCATAGGAGATTCTCACTGTGTATAATCTTTTGGCGCTTGTCCCGCCCCCCTCCCTGTCCCCTCTGGGCTGCAAATGGGCATCGATCAGGCTGCATTGATGGCAATGGTGAGGCTGCTGCATTGATGTGGACTGATGAGGTCGCATTAATGGCACTTGTGAGACTGCAGATGGGCATTGATGGGGCTGCATTGGTGGCAATGGTGAGACTGCAGATGGGCACTGACCCTTATTTTGCTTCAAAGTTCCTTATTTAAAATTTTATTTTTTTTCCCTGAAACTTCCCTCTTAAAATTAATGTGCATGTTATACGCCTGTGCGTGTTATACGCCGATAAATACGGTATCAACCATCTATCATCTTTCAGTACCTTAAATTTTTTTAATCTGTCTCAGACAGCGGGCTACGTCTATTTACCATAGGCAACGTCCCCAAGTGCCTCTGTCTTCGGCCCCTGTGTCACTTAGGTTTTTTATAATCAACTTACAGTGCCGGAATACTCAATAAAAACCCAAGAAGAGAAAAGAAGAGAAAAGAAAAAAAATCTGTCTTACCTTTCACAGACTCGGAGGACTGGATCAGAAGTCCAGGAGTAGAAGTCAGGTGTGGATCCCGGAACCGACCAGCCTCTTTTTTACCACTTAACTTGAGTGGGAGGACCTAGGTCTCGGCGAGAGGGAGTCTGATACTCAATGATATTTTGGATGGAACCGTTCGATCCACCACCTAATCCTCACTTCTGGCTCGAAAGGACCATGATGTCGGTAAAATTCCATTCTCTCACTGATCAGTCAACTCTGGTCATGTTGATTAGAAGACAGATTTATTACAAATGTATCGATACATAGGGATGAGCTCTGTACACAGCCAGAAGTTTCAACAGAGCCATCCAGAACCCTTTTACACATGTCATTTTATAGCAGTATTTGGCAAGCTGCCATTGGCTAAGGCACACTGGTGACTCATGGTGCATCGTCAGCTTTATTGTCAAAAACAGTGTCCTTTATACAATATGCCCTAATATGGTAAACTTTTGCTAGTTCTTTAAACATTGTTGTAGGTGTTGGTCGGAACTAAGCAGGTTGCATAAACAATAAGTCAGCGCCATTTTAGCTAGGAAAAAGCATATAAGGAACAAGGCAAATGTTGATATCACTTGTAATTCTTTACATATTTCTTATCAGCAACTTTTTGTGAAATGTCGGAAATATGCATTCCCTAGTCTTGATGAATATGCAAAATCATGCAATCTGCACTAGGCTAGGTTCAATTTGAGCTTCTGGAAGCATTTTTGTAGTGTTTGTTTTTTATGCTTATGTATTTTAAGAATTGAACATTTTTGTTTTTAGCCAGTGGAAAGCTAGTTATTAGGAGAAGCAGAGGTGAGGAATCGTGCGGTTTTCAGGTGCCCCCATTGAAGTCTATAGGAAAGAAACTGCCCAAAAAAAAGCTCATGTATTTTCTCGAGCTTCAAGCAACAAGCTTCAGGCACCCCATTTCTTGGGTTGTGAGCGGACACCATTGGATACAATGGGAATCCTCTTTTGTAGAGTGTTTAAGTGCTTAGAAAAGCCCTTTAAATTGCTCCAGGTGTGAAACAGAGCTGTTGTATCACTGTTTATTGGACCCATGGGTTCTACCATGATTCTGTTTAAGACTGCATATATTAAAAATTATTCCAGTCATTTTTTTTTTTTTTAATCCATTCAGATAATGGAATGGTATATGTTGTATTCTATAGATATATTCTACCCTCCAGCGCAGGTGTTGTTGTTTTTGTTTTTTTGTTTTTTCTGCGGTTTCTGCCCTGGTTTGCTCCTGCCTTGGATTTCCAGGTGAGATGGAAAGCCTCCTAACCTGCCGCATGCAGCTAACTGTAGATTGCATTTGAAGCACCAATGATGACGTATGAACCGTTCCGTTCAGGAACACGAGCAACAATGTAAAAACCCTCAGGGATTTCTTGGGGGGGGGGGGGGGGGAGAACCCTCAGGGTGGTGAATTGGTCTTGATGGGTTCTCTAAAAAGCTTGGTTGTTTGGTCCGACATCCTAAACTAGGTCTGTGTTTTTTTTTTGTGGTTTTGTTTTGTTTTGTTTTGTCTTGTTGTTTTTTTTTTTTTTTTTTGTTTTTATTTTTTGCTTTTATTTGCTCTTTGGTTTAAATAATGCTGGAGTAAATTAGTCTGTTTTTGCTCTTGAATTCTTTCTTGAATTTGTCTGTTTTGCTCTTCTTGATGACTGTTCACTTTGTGGCATCTTTCTGATCCCTTTCCCACGTATAACGTGCAACTTAAAAAGCATACTCAAAGGTAGGAGTTGCCAAAATTATCTAAAGATACTTATGAAGATCTAAATTTTTTTCCATTCGAGATGGTCCCTCCCCCATTCATCACTAATATCCCTATTGGTCCTTTATTGTCAAGAATAGGCGCACTGACTAATAGGGAGGCTCGAGACTGCAGGGACAATGTTTTTGACTTTTTTAGAGCAGTCAAGATTTTAATAAAACTTCAAAAGCCTACGTCTGCTCGTTCTGACATGTAATTGTTACTGAACATAACCTCTACTCATGTCATTTTTTAGCACGTTCAGGTTTGTAATTGGTTTAATTTAATATTTGTGTATATTTTAAAAATGTTGGAAATGGGGAAAAAAAAGTCGGTTTTAATTGAATTTAATTTTTCTTTTGTATGTTTTGTGCCTGAACAGCGTCCATGAACATCGCCCTCTACGCTGGTGTGATTGGAGGAAGTCTGGCTGCGATCATAGTCATCGGTATCATCGCTTACTGCTGTTGCTGTCGTGATAAAGAAGACAAGGAAGATTATGAGATGGCGTAAGTTAATACGGTGGCCCAACTGCCAGATGTGTGTGTGTGTGTGTGTGTGTGTGTGTGTGTATGTATTTATGTATGTATGTATGTATGTATGTGTGTGTGTGTGTGTGTGTGTGTGTGTGTGTTTTAGGGGTGAACCACTGTCCTGCAATGTGCCCAGCTCAGGCCCTGTTTTATTTACAGGGATTATGCTTCACCCTACTGTTTGCAGCCTTGAACACAATCCACATCAAAAATAAACATTTATCTGTACTTTTCAGGCAGTTTTGACCCCTACAAAACGGGCCCCCAATGGCCCAGTTCTCATATCTGCAGTTGGGGATGTATAAACAGTGTTTGTTACCCCAACATTTTTATGTTTCTGATATGTGCCTGTTGTACCATGTAATTGTGAAGTATACTGTTCTTTGCATTGCTTCCATTGTGTGAAATACCTGGTCATCCCGCCCAATCCTCCTGCTGTTCTATTTCAAACTGACCATGCTAAGCACGAGAGCACATCTTATTCTGCATGGTCAGTTTTCTGGCTCTGTCCTCCAATGGTCAAACCAGACCAGATCAGTGTACTACTGTTTCTCTGCCTGATGACACACTTTAACCTACGCTCTCCACCCCTCTCTAAGCTCCTTATGCAGCTGAGAACAGAGATTTTGTGATTTCCTATAGAAAAACAAAAGTATTTATACTTGAAGACAAAAAAAATCTTAAACACAAAGTTTTGCCTTTCAATTCTACTTTAAATTGAATGGGTTGTTTTACAAGGTGAGGGTTCACATAAGCCCTAAGGTGACCCAAAGGTGACAGGCTATCATTGCTCCTCATCTATCACCAGTAGCAGTCATGCTTATCCAGATACTTTCAAGTCCAATTGATCTTGGGACAAATAAATTGGTCCTAGCCACTACTCTCCACCAGATCCCTGGAAACCCACCCTCTGAATGGTCTGAATGGCTAATTGCACAGCATTCCCCACAGTTCCACTTACATAGATGGTGTGATGCATGGAGGGAAACCTTTTGACTCGAATAGACAAAGTGTCTGAAACTGATGACCAGTTTTGGAAAGCCTAGCAAGAGCAAGGGGCGGCACTTCAAGCCAAGATGTTCACTTTAACATTTAACCACTAAGTCTTGATAGGTCTTCCACAAACTTCCAAAAAGATCTGCAATCTCAAATGCTTGCTCTATGCGGACCAAAAGTTTTCCCTCTATGCATTATGCCATTTATGTATGTGGGGTAGTAGGCAAAGATGTGTAAAAAGAGCTTTGATGGGAACCACTCAGTTGGAGGTTCTGGTGGGAACTAGTGCAGTATCAAGTGCCACAAGAATCATTTTGGACCTGCAAGAATCTGGACAAGTGGGACTGATGCTGGTTACCAAGAATGATCCTCATCTTACACCTTTGGCCAAACTTAGGACTTTACACTTCCTCAATCACAGATCAGTTGATATGAGATTCATTTTGTGATACCGGAAGTCATGTTTATGGAATGCCTTCTTTTATTCAGAAGAATTGTTAAGAAGTCAGACCACCATTTTCCATCTATAAGCCCACGCAAACCACTTATATCTGTACCATTTTAAATAACTAAAGTCTAGGAATAAGTGACAGGTCTGTTTTACACTAGAAGGAAGTTGCCGTTCTAGGACCACTTAACCTAAAACATTGGTGAGCTTTTTGCTTTGGTGGAGGCCATTGGTTTGAATTGTCTGGTGACTACTTTGTTTTTTACTGAAAGATTCCAGTGTCAGGTTCCTTGCTCATAGATCCAAGCTCCACAATCCACAAAGATTTTGACTGTCCAGGCCTTAATCATGGCTCATAATTAAGGCCTGAATGGTCAAAGCATGTTGGCATTTTTATGGCTGTGTACGATAAAGAACAACTGATTTGCTGATTTTATACCAATGTACTTGCGTTTCCTCAAGATTGTGTATTAGCAAAGTTTCTGAGACCTTCCAGCCAGAGCACCGGGTTTAGGAGACTCTTACAAATCACAGTAGAAGTTGTAGCGCTGCACCATTCGTTTCAAGCTCCACCCTAGTAGTAGTAAATTTGCAGCTATGAAACCGAGCTTCGCCCCTACTGCTGTTGCGTTTTCTCCCTCCGTAACTGGTGGAAATTGATCAAAGCTGTAAAGTCATGTTCAGATTTAACAATCTTGAGTACCAGAAGCTAGAAGTGTGGCCCACCCACAAAAAAACTGATTTTGGATGGGATGACCCTTCTAAGCATAGTCCTTTGTTTTAAAAATTAAGATAGCAGCTTACACTTCATTGAACACCTCACCTTCTCTCCCTTGACATAAGATTGTTTGACAACACCAGTTTATTGGTTTCTTCTTCAGTGACAGAGAAGAAGAGGAGGAGGAGGAGGACCCGGATCACCCCCCAAAGAAGGCTCAAGTAAAACCGCAGCAGGAACAATACCACGAGGAGGACGATGATGAAGATCTAGAGGACCATGACCAGCCTAGACCACCTATGCCACCAGCTAATAAACCCAAATTGGTAGTCAATGCCTGAATAACATGTAAAATGGGCACCTAGAGCCCCTGTTTTTAGGTATATTATACTTTAGGTGGAAGCAGAACAAGGCTAGAAGAATGAATGAAAAGTATGAATGAGTCATATATTGCCTATAACAACCAACATTTTATAATTCAATTGCAAATGAGCCTAGTTACTAAAGACTACGTGGTTTTTTTTTTTTTTTTTTTTTTTTTTTTTTTAACCATATTAAAGAGCGATGTGTACGAATTCATACATGGTTCCAGCTTACAACTGCATCCGTTTTTTTTTAAATATGCAGTTTTCCTGTGTTTTTTGTGTTTTTTTTTTTTATGTTGCAATATGTTTCTTAATGTTGATGTTAAAGCCCAATGAGCCTTTAGTTTTAAATTATCAAAATACATTGCAGGTTCATCAAAACAAAACGAGTGCAAAGTTTGTTTCCTTTCCAAAGCTGCTATAGCCTAAGAAGTATCCCCTGCCAGCATGCTATAGAGCAGGACCTTGATCTCTGTGTGGAAGCAGTGGTCTCTCTGCACACCTATGGGTCTGACTCAGCAGGGGCATGCCAAACCTTTGCAATCAGCAAAGCTCAAACTCCCTACTGATTGGAGAGCCCAGGCTCTGATTTAGCGGGAGGTGTACTGGACCTCAGCAGAGAGATACGGTTTCCCCACAGAGTGCAAGGGTCCGGGCGGTCGCTCCTTTTTTAAAGAAAATAAACTGTAAGACTTTGCACTTTTTTTTTTTTTTTTTTTTTGATGCACCTGAATTGTATGTAGCCAATTTTAACTGAAAATGCAATCCGTACTAATTCACTAGAAAATGGCATTACAGGGGTTTATTAGTGAATTGATGGGTATACTAAAGCTTTTGGAATGGCTCCATGCCTTGTATTGGTGACAGGTGCAGTTTACTCCTTTGCACCAATATGTGTTCTGTATGAAATGTTATATATTTTTTTTATTTTTTGTTTTGGGATAGTCTCTTCTTTTTTTTTTTTTTTTTTTTTTTCTTTTTATATATTTTTTTTTTTTTCCTCCTTTCCATACCTGCTCACAGCTATAATAACCATCTTAATATTTAAACTTGCAATAGCCAAGATTCAAACATTTTTTTCAGAAATTGGTTTTCCTTTAAAGTGTAACTTCATGAAATGTTTTTTTCTTTTAACGGCTACAAAATATGGCACATCTCTGAGTAATCGTAACCTATAGAATTTCTTCATTCCACAATCCCAGGTGTTTTAGGTCACGCAACCGGAAGTATTATGTAGCTTAGGGCGTTAGATAACAATAAAAGAGAAGTACGGGTTTCTGTGTGTTTTTGTTGTTTTGTTTGTGTTTTTTTTTTTTTTTTTTTTTTTTTAAATTCATACTTGCCTAGGTGGCTGCATCGTTGGTCCGATGCTGCATCTGTCCGCCCGGCGCCTCTAACAGTAAGAACCGAGCGATCGAACTCTGTCAATCAAACGGTTCTCACAGCTCCCCGAGTAGAAAGCTGGAGACTGTCAGTCACCGCTCTCTGTTCTGCCCCCTCCTCTCTCATTGGAGCGCTGGGCTGTGGTGGGGGCGGGAGTGACCGGCTCAGTGGCTCGCTGAGAGGCTGAGCCGGGTGTCAATCTAGGGATCTGGGCGGATCCCGACTCCTTGGTCGGGATAACACGGAGCCTGGACCGACTCTGTGACGTCAGCAGAGAGCGGACTTCAGCCTGTTCTTTGCTCAAAACGGGTCACTGGAGTGCAAAACGAACTGCACTCCTGCGATCCACTGGAGAAGTACAGGCAAACAAGCTTTGGCTGTGCTTCTCCTCCTGTAAGGCCTATCTAAACCCAGAAATTAAAAATGTAATATTATGGCGCTTATTAGTCTTTACGTGTGATGGCTGCATTTGCTTTTTTTCCATTTTTCACCTGGTATTCTTGCAAATAACACACTTCCTGTCCCGTTTTTTTATAGCTATATTTACTTTTCCATTGTATCTAAGGAGGGAGCCATGGTTATGTCACAGGTTGGATTTCGAGCGTGTCTGCCATTACATGGGAATGATGGAATATATTTTTTTGGAGGGGGTGGCAGTTAGATAAGCTTTAAAGTAACCCATTACATTTTTTTTTTTTTTTAAGGGGGGAGGGGGGGTTCATGCACTTTTATCAACCCATTCTAATGTAATAAGCTTTTTTTTTGGTCTAAGAGGGTAAATGTGAGAACCTCTCTCTTGTTTGGCAGTTGTTTTCTTGATACTCAGTCATTCATAGCATAAATCTTTAAAGGTTCAGTTCATAAAGGTACATATTGACTTTATGTGTTAGTAGTCCAAAAAGGAAATGAATCCACATACTGTGTGCTGCAGCCACTTTGCTTGTTGTTTTTTTTTTTTTTCTGAATAATTTGCCAGAGTGCAACGAGACAGACCAGCACCTGGAGCATTTGCAGTGAAGCCTTTGGAGAGCCACTTGCCTTTTTTTAGGCTTCTTTCGCATTAGCACGTTTTTCGCACTACAGTGTTGAGCAGCCTATTCACTTGAATGGGTTGCCCTACGTGTGACAAATGTGCCCAAAGTAGCTTCTGTACCATTTTCAGGAGCAAACCTTGGTGCATTTGTTTACCGGCATTTTTTAGCGCATTTGCCGCACAACAAAATGCGCAACTCCTAAACCTCATTTGGGTTGTCCTTTAAATAATGGCACCTCAAGTATGATGCGTGTTTTTTTAATGCATTCTAGAACGTCAGGGCCTTATTGATACTGTGTATATATCTTCTCGAGCTATTGGAACACCATCAGTGTTTTATTAACTGCAATTTACATGCATATTTTGCAACTTTTAGAGACCTTTAGGGCAAAATTTTAAGTGAATCTCTTGTTAGCCCACTCCCCAGGAAGGTATACTACTTGCATCCCTGCTCCCTCATCTCTCAACTGCAGGAATTCACCCCAAGTACGTTGTGTTGGATGCTGTCACTACCCCCCCCAAAAGCTAGTATTTGGTCTGGCAATTGGCTGCTCAGGCCTGAACATGCACACAGGGAAGGTCACATGTTCCCTCATACCCAGAAGTGCTGCTTTGCTAGCACAATGCACACCAAGGGCGCAAACTGAGAGGAGAAAACCATGCTGGCTGGGAGGCAATGTGATTTTTGGTGGCTTTCTGCTTAAATCTGGGATTCCTTTACATGGGTACCTGTTTTTTTATTTTTATTTTTTATTTCTATTTAATCGTTTACAATTTTTGGACTTTTTACCAGTGAATCTGAAAAAATAAAAAGTGCAAAGGGATGCTCAGAGCTGTAAGTGTAGGTGTGTTTGTTAAACCTGAAACTTGCAGTGAGACCAAAAACTATAGATTTTAAAATGTAAATTGCATCAGATCTATACAACTATGAATGTACACATTTTGTTTTTCATTTTCTAAACTTGTCATAGAATTTTCAATACGCTGTATATGTAAATATACCTGTTTTTTACAGATTTTTTTTTTTTGGTTATTGTATGTAGAGGAAAAAATAAAAGTTTTTATTCTAATATTTTGTTGTTCTGCTGTCTAGTGTATAAATCGGGGGTGTTTGAACCCAATCGGCCCCAAAGGGTTTAGCCCATCTGGAGAGATGTCGGGGATGCCGTGCAAACACAGCAGCTGCGGCAGCCTACATTGGCAAGCCAGGCAAATGCACGCCTGAAGGGATGCCGGGGTTGCCATGTTTGCAAAAGCAGCAGGTAATGCAGGGGCACCAGCTAAGTAAATGCTGCATGGCTGGATCTAGGCCATGCACCCCATTCCCACAACTCATCCCCCCCCCCCCAAGCACATACATAGGCTACAGTCACAGTGGCAATTAGGGCCGGTGCGAATTGTAGCAGCAATCCCTCCTGCATGTCTCAGCGTGCAGGTGTTTCTACCGACCCGTTCACTATAAAGACAGTTCACTGGCAGCCACGCCTATTCGCTGCTCTCTACACAGTCAGTGATTACCTGCAGTGATAACTGCTGGATGCACTTTGTCTGCGTTCCGCAGTGATCACCGCAGGTAATCGCTAGCTATTTAGAGAGCCGCGAATAGGTGCGGCTGCCGGCAACTTGTCATTATAGTGAACGGGCCCGGCGGCCTCGCCTACCCGCTGAAAGCCTCAGGAGGAACTGATCATCAGTTCTCCTTATTGTTTAGGGTATTTTATGTGTGGCCCAAGAAGGTCAAAAGGTTGGACACTCCTTGCCTAAATGATCAAGTTATGGGACTTACTCTGAAGGTCTCTCCTTAACATTTATATTGTAATGGTTAAGAACTACAATCTAGTTCAAGGTTATCTGCTGCTGTTCCTAATTAGAAAGTGTGAATGTGCATGCACTCTAGAACAGGTGTGTGTAGGTGTAGGTGTGTGTGTGTGTGTGTGTGTGTGTGTGTGTGTGTATGTATGTGTGTCTATCTCTATCTATAGAATCTCTCTATCTCTATCTATAGAATCTCTCTATCTCTATCTATAAAATCTGTCTCTATCTATAGAATCTCTGTGTCTCTATCTATCTATAGAATCTCTCTATATCTCTATCTCGTTTGATTTGTCTAGATCTGCGAAAGATTTCTATTGAGGCCCAACTTCACCTTTTTGTCAAATTATGTGGCCTAGGAACATCCAAAAATATAAAATCCGCTCACCACTCCTAGTCCTTGCTCACCTTTTTTATGGTGGAAGCGCACCTATTTATAGAGTCTAGGTAGAGCCCAAGGTGCCACATACAATTTACAAAGTAAGAAGAAAAAAAAGAGGACTTTGGCTTTTTAATGCACCAACAAAATTAAACAACCTTATAAAACAATAATATTTACTGAAAATCCAAGCATAAACCATGATAAAACCAGGGCTCGTGCAAAGCTGCTGTAAGAAGCCACCACTTTTTAATGCACGTCATAAAGTTTACAATCTATCAGATCTTGACAGATTGATACATGTGAGTTCCAACGCATTTTCAATTTCTAAAAAATATTCATCGACAAAAAAGTAGTTGGTTCAATATATCAAGCACCATGTTCATGAAGATACAACATGTTAGCTAAATTGTAACAAACAATAACTAGAAGCCTAAATGAGAATCAGCCAAATCTCGACAAGGAAAAATAAAGGCGGACCCCAAACAGATGTCTTAGTCGTGCACATTTTCCTTACAATATTATTCCAAAGGGCCCAAACTAAAAAGAAACGAAAACCTACTCCTTAGTGGGAACTTCAACATAATCAAAATGGGCCCCCATGGCCCCCCACCAAGTCAGGGGAAGCAAAAAAGCCTATATTGGACATAAGACCTCACCAATGAGGGATATACATGGAGTAAGAGTAAAGCCTGGCATGCAACTTGAATGCCTCGATCTATCCTGGGGGCCAGACTGCAACATTTTAGAAAAAAGAAATAAACTTGTAATAAACATTTGCACAGAGGTGAGGGGTGGATGTGAGGTAATTATAACCCTACACAGGTACCATCCCAAGCAAAGCAAAAATCAAAAACAGAATAAAGTGGGGTGAGACTTTGTGTGTACCTTGTAGGATTTAATGAATACATATACCTAAAGGTTAAAATATAATTACCGTATTTATCAGCGTGTAACACGCACCCCAAGTTTAGGAGGGAAGTTTAAAGAAAAAAACTTACATTTTAAATGCCCATCAATGCAGCCTTGCACAGCGACCATCTGCAGCTTTGTCCAGTGTCCACCTGCAGCCTCCATCTGCAGCCTTCCCCAGTGTCCGTCTGCAGCCTTGCCCAAAATTGCAGCATGTTTGGTTTTTAAATTTGCTGCCGCCGAGATATTCGACTCCTCTCGCCGCCGACATAGAGCGAGCCAAGTGTACTGTGTACTCGACTCCGCTCGCAGTCACGCCCCCGTCCCGCCCCTTGGCCCGGCTCCTATGATGGACACACCACCAGTCTAATGGCGGGACGTAAAGGCTAGGAGGCGGGACTGGGCGTGACTGCGAGCGGAGCCGAGTACACAAGTACATAGTACACTCGGCTCGGTCAATGTCGGCGGCGCTCCTCTTGCCCACAGACAGCGGGGGATCGGCGTATAACACACACCAACAATTTTAAGGGGAAAAAAGTGCGTGTTATACGCCGATAAATACAGTAATCTTTTTTTCCATATACAAATGGTTAAATAAAAACATTACGATTACAGCGGGTTAAAATCACAGTTACTGTTATTTGGTCCAGGATGTGCTGGTCCTGACTGAGAGAATCAAGAAAGATGGCCTACGCGTTTCATGGGAGATCCCGCTTCCTACAAATTTTGTACATCTAGTGTAAAAACCTACAAACAAGATGTTGACAAAAATATAAATATTGATAGATATTTTGATCATTACTAACTATAGAAACAGGGGGTTAAAAATCTTAATCGCTCAAATAACATTACAACATAAAGCGGTAGCAGATTAGAGCTACATTAAAATGTTTTTGTTTGATGCCCAGCAGTGTGTCAAACCCAAGGAGGAAGCAAAGGGACAAGTGGGAAACAGACAGGAGGGTATTATTCCCTAAAAGATATTAAGTTAAAATTGAAATAAAATTACCGTATATACTCGAGTATAAGTCGAGTTTTTCAGCACTTTTTTTTTTTTGTGCTGAAAGTGCCCGTCCTCGACTTATACTCGAGTCAAGCACTTTTCTGCAGCAAAAAATTTCATTTTCCGAACCGACTTTGGGGCCCCGTATCTTGGGGCCACTTGGTGCTAGGAACCCCAAATTTAGTGTGCAAACCCAGTGGAACTGGTACCATAACATATCCAAAGCTGGGGTTCCTAGCACCAAGTGGCCCTGAGATACGGGGCCCCAAAACCGGTTTGGAAAATGTCATTCTCTGCTGCAGAAAAGTACTTGACATTTTCTGAACTGATTTTTGGGGCCCTGTATCTCGGAGCCACTTGGTGCTAGAAACCCCAGCACGGGGCCCCAAATTCGGTCAACTGTGTCCACCTGCAGCAATGTCATTTCGGGACCCTTTGGGTTCAGAGACCCCAAATTTTGGCTGCAGCTAGGGGGCATCTAGGAACCCTTAACTACCGAGTTTGAAGTTTAGGGGACCTATGGCTGCAAATGGGCACAGTGAGGCATACAAATGGGCATCGTTGACCCTCTTTTCCACTTACAGTAGCTGTGCATTTCTCACCCTCGTCTTATACTCCGGGTCAATAAGTTTTTCCCATTTTTTTTTTTTTTTGTGGTAAATTAGGGCCTCGACTTATACTCGGAACGACTTATACTCGAGTATATACGGTATATCAATTAATGCCCATATTCCTGCCTAAGTGGCTAAATATACGAGATTATGTAATGGAGGCTTCCTCTCCACTGGACTGACCGAACAATTGGCATTACACAGGTGAAACAGCAGTATATTTCACTACATAATCTCGTATATTTAGCCGCTTAGGCGGGAATATAAGCATTAATTAATATTAAGTTAAAATTTAAAAGAAATTATATCTTTTAGGGAATTATACCCTCCTGTCTGTTTCCCACTTGTCCCTTTGCTTCCTCCTTGGGTTTGACACACTGCTGGGCATCAAACAAATAAATGTAATGTAGCTCTAATCTGCTAGCTCTATAATATGTTGTAATGTTGTTATTTGAGTGATTAAAGTGGAGTTCCGCCGAAAAAAAAATAAAAAAAGTCAGCAGCTACAAATACTGCAGCTACTGACTTTTAAAATAAAGACACTTGCCTGTCCAGGGCGCCCGCGATGTCCTCACCCGAAGTTGACCCGTCCCTCGGCTCCCGGGTGCAAGCACTAGCATCTTCAGTAAGGGAATCAGGAAGTGAAGCCTTGCGGCTTTACAGCCTGGTTCCCTACAGTGCATGCGCGTTCTGAGTGGTCCCTGCTGTCTTCTCGGACCTGTGTGTTTCCCAGAAGAAAGCTGGGGGGCAGAGGATGGGCCGGACATGGCGTAGATTGCTGCAGATTCTGCGGCGATCTTTTGCCAGAGGTGGGAGCAAATATCTGTATTAGACAGGTATCTGCCCCCCCCCCCCCCCCCCCCGAAAGGTGCCAAACGTGGCACCTGAGGGAGGAGGAATCTGAAAAGCGGAAGTTCCATTTTTGGGTAAGAAGATTTTTAACCCCTTGTTTCTATAGTTAGTAGTGATCAAAATATCTATCAATATTTATATTTATTATTTTGTCAACATCTTGTTTGTAGGTTATTACAGTATATGTGCAAAATTTGTGCTACCTCAAGGCCCTGATGAAGCGGGATCTCCCGCGAAACGTGTAGGCCATGTCTTGATTCTCTTAGTCAGGACCAGTTACACCCTGGACCAAATAACAGTAACTGTGATATTTAACCCGCTGTAAATCGTAATGTTTTTATTTAACCATTTGTATATGGAAAATAAAGATTATATTTTAATCTTTTGGTATATGTATTTATTAAACCCTACAAGGTACACACAAAGTCCTACCCCACTTTATTCTGTTTTTGATTTTTGTAATAAACATTTGTTGTAAACGAGTCAAACCCACAAGTAGCTCAACCAGAAATTTCAAAGCCTCATTAGAATGCAGACAAGATGGAGCATGGAGTGACCAACAGTATCCCTGGAGTAGCAGCAACAAACAATACCACTCCCGGAAAGCTTAAAATAGATGTAATGGGTGGGAGGAGTAGTCCTGATTAAACCTTGCCAGCCAATGATTGCACACGTGTCGTTAATAGATCAAAAGATACCAAACCTCTTCCTGCCATGTGCTCCCCATCACATCCGAACTGGCGCCACAATGACTTCACCGCACATAGGAGAGACGCCGGTGCATTCCTCCCACCCAGCCAAAGGGAGTTTCCAGGATATAGGGATGGAGCCAGGGAAAAAGACGCTGCCAGTAACTGACACCCACAGCCTGGGCAGCGCCAATACCATCCGGCAAGTACCACCCCGATCTCTTAACCTTGGATCCAGGAGTTTCTAATGCAATTTCATTTACACCTCAGATAAAGTATAAGCGTGCCCCCTCTCTTCGGGACAAATTGGTTCCAGTACTTATAACCTCCTCACAAAAGGGAACTTTGCACAATTAAAGGCACGTTTACCTGGGGGCGTGGCCTGGCTCAGGATGTGAACGGACGTGTTCCTGTGTAGCTCCGGTCTCTCCCCATACAATCCTGCTCCATCCTGATCATCCATCGTCAGCACCTGATTTCTCTCCTACCTAATCCCTTCAGGTGTGTCTTGTGCATCATTGAGAGGCATTTTGGTTGATGGGAAAGCGGCGTACGAAGAAACAGCCTCCGGTAAAGATGAGCATCGCTACACGCTCCTGCCAAGATGGCCGCCGCCATACTGTCCACGGGCCTAGCTCATCCCCAGCCTCCACTCTGGATCTCTTCGGCGAAGGCCTGGACGGATCCCCACCACCCTCCCCAGAGATTCCGGACCCTGCAGCCATCCCTACGGTACCGACCCCGGCGGTCGCGGATGGCGCCAAGGAACCTACCCTGGCAGATGTCCTGGCCATTATTAAGGTAAACCATGCAGATCTGGTGGGAAAGGTGGATGGGCTCAAGGTAGACTTAACTATTATGCGGCAAGATATGCACAAGCTGCGTGGCCGGGTTACCGAGACTGAACAACGTATCAGTGACTTGGAGGACACTATTGCTCCCATTTTACCTAGACTCAATACATATGGGGGAAAGATTTCAACTTTGGAGGATAAGGTCGACGACCTTGAAAACCGCCTACGCAGGAATAACCTGCGCCTGGTTGGACTTCCGGAGCGGGTGGAGGGGTCTGACCCTGTAGCCTTCCTAGAGAGCTGGCTTGAGCAAGAGTTTGGCCGAGAACAGTTATCCCCCTGTTTTGTAATCGAGAGGGCCCACCGAGTCCCCGGGCGCCCCCTACCAGAAGGCCATCCCCCACGTACGATGGTGATTCGTCTCCTTAACTACAGAGACCGCGACTCCATCTTGGGGGCCGCCAGGCGGAAAGGAAGTCTCCGCATTAATAATGCAGTGGTGTCACTCTTTCCAGATTACTCAGCGACAGTCCGCAACCGTAGAGCCAGCTATCAACGGATCAAGCAGAAGCTTCGGGAACAAGATATTCAGTATTCCATGCTTTTTCCTGCCACCCTTCGGGTCACATATCAAGGGAAAGCTCATTTCTTTCAATCCCCACAGGATGCCATGTCTTGGTGGGAAGCAATACCCCGCCCTCCCAAGCCTCCTGCCTGAAGCGGATCCCCACATTATGATGGCTCCACAGCTTTAACAGAAGTTTCCTCTCCTCTCTGGGATCCCCTTGCCTGCATTATAATTTTTTTCTTTCCCCCTCTCCCCCCCCTTTTTTGTTTTTTCTTTTTGCTATATTGGGTATGATGGACATTTTTCCTTGTTTTGGTACGGACATTTGCTGACCTTGGAGGATCTTACTTGTCTCCGGAGGGAGAGTACCAAGTCCCGGTTCATAACCGGGCCCGAGCTGCCCTGGGGCTCAGTCCCCTTATTTTATTTCCTTTTGAAACATATAATTGACTAATGACTTTTTTTGTTGTTTTTGAGCTTATATTTTTTTCCTGCCTCCTGTTCCGGGCCATGCGCCCCAGGCACGATACAAGTTTAGGGTATAGGCCCACTCCCCTTTTTTGGAGCTGGGCAGGGGAATTAATACCCCTGTTGGGTATTAAATGTGACAATGTCTGTTGTTGTATGAGTGTATGTATGACGTATGTATGGTTGAATGAATGTCTGGCACTGCGACCCTTAATTGTATACGTGGCCGTGACCGGGGGAGGGATTCTTCTTCAGACCCCTCCTGACCCGTATGCACCCATACTATCAACTCCATGTCTAACGTAACAGTTTGCTCGTGGAATGTCCGCGGGTTGAATTCCAAATTCAAAAGAGCGTCCATCTTTGCGGCCCTGAAGCTTAGTAAACCACATATCCTGTGTCTTCAGGAGACTCATTTAATAGGGGCCAGGGTGATGGCGCTCAAAAAACACTGGGTAGCCAACCATTATCACTCTACCTACTCAAATTATGCCCGGGGCGTAGCCATATTAATCCGTGTGTCACCAAGTTATCCTAGACCCCAAGGGGCAATATGTTATTTTACATGTATCGATACATGGCACACCCCTTTTTCTTGTGGCGGTGTATTTCCCTCCTCCGGTCACGGCTGTGATGTTTTCTGGTCTTGATATTCAGTTTGCAAATCTGCCTAGCTGTCCTATGCTTATCCTCGGGGATTTCAACTCGGTCTTGCAACCTGACCTAGATAGATTAAAACCTTTGAAGTCCGAGTCCGGGTTGCTCCGTGCGTGGTGTAATACCTATGGATATGTGGATTTGTGGCGCTGGAAATTTTCAGAGGCCAAAGTGTACTCCTGCCAGTCTAGGTCCTATGCAGCCCTTTCCAGAATTGATTATGCTCTCGCCACGAAGGATTTCTTACCGGTCGTTCAATCCATAGCATATCTCCCCCAGACGGAATCTGACCAATCTATGATACAGGTGGATTTGACTATGGGCCATAGACCGGGGTTTCGAACTTGGAGACTCAGCCCTCTCTGGATTTCTACTCCGGAGATAGCTGAGGGTATCCCGATTGACATGACTATTTATTGGTCCCTTAACACTGACTCTGCTCCTGTGGGTCCTGTTTGGGATGCCTTTAAGGCCGTGGTAAGGGGTTCCTATATTTCTAGAATCAAGAGCTACAGATCTGCCGGAAGGAGGACACAGGATGAGCTTCGGAAGGTTTTGGAGGAGGCTCGTGCCCGCCATGCGGGCGCCCCCTCCTCTGAAGCCAGAGGCATGCTGACTGAGGCCCACTGGGCGCTGCAGTTGCACTTGGTGGACTTGACCAGGAAGCAACAGTTGTACCTCTCAGCTCGTATACATGAACATGGTGGGAAGAATGGCAGGCTCCTGGCATATCTTGCTCACGCGGACTGTCAGGGAACCACGATTGCTGAAATTCACTTACCTGACGGTTCGATTACATCCAACGCATTGACTATTAATAAAGCCTTCGCGGACTTCTATGCCACATTATACAAGGGCACGGAAATCCCTCCAGAGACAGATTTTATGGGCTTCTTTGAATCCCTTGATCTCCCGGTACTCGACACCTCCCAGCAGTCCCTCTTAGACAAGCCCATCACGCTGGAGGAGGTCACCAAGGCCATAAGCCTCCTTCCCTCTAATAAAGCTCCGGGCCTAGACGGGCTTCCTTCGGAGTGGTACCAGGCGCACGCAGAGGTACTGGCTCCTAGGCTCCTCAAATTGTTTCAAGACTCCCTTAAGTTAGGGAAGCTTCCTGAATCCTTAAACGAAGCACTTATCGTGGTTATACCCAAACCCGGTAAAGATAGTAAACATTGCGGATCCTACAGGCCTATTTCACTCCTGAATGGTGATGTAAAGATCTTAGCAAAAATCCTCGCCCTTAGACTCCAATCTGTCATCCTTGCCCTTATACCAACAGATCAATCCGGTTTCATGCCTGGCAGGAGTACATTTGATAATATCCGAAGGTTGTACCTACATATCCATGAGGCGGCACGTGCGGGGCGACCTGGGCTAGTTCTGTCCCTAGATATACTAAAAGCCTTTGATACTGTGAGTTGGTCTTTTTTATGGGAGGCTATGGCACGGATGGGTATTGGCCCAACTTTTATTCACTGGGTCCGCTTACTATATGCAGACCCAAGAGCTAGGGTTCGTACAAACATGGATATCTCTGCACCATTTTCCTTAGGACGGGGTACTCGGCAGGGGTGCCCTCTCTCTCCCCTGCTGTTCGCAATAGCCATTGAGCCATTGGCTCTGGCTGTGCGGCAGACGGCCGAGATTGGGGGCATCCGCTCGGGCCCACTGGAGGAAAAAATCTCCTTATACGCAGATGATGCCCTGGTATACCTAGATGGAAGGGAAAGCTCTTTTACTAAATTAATGCAGGTGGTGGAGGAGTTTGGTGCGGTCTCAGGACTCCGAGTGGGCTGGGAAAAATCGCAGGCCTTGGCTATCGGTCCCCCTTCCTCTTACAACTATCTACAGAGGTCATGCATTCACTTGATATCCTCCCTTAAATACCTTGGTATCCAGATACATACTGACCTTTCTAGGTACGAGGAACTTAATGTCACCCCTATAGTCCAACAGATGACGGAGAAATTCCGTACCTGGTCGTCATTGCCCCTTAATTTAATTGGTCGCATAAACATATTTAAAATGATCTTTCTACCAAAATTTCTCTATAGCTTTAGGGCCTCCCCGGTTTTTCTTACCAAAAAATTATTTGCAAAACTTGACTCTGCCCTGTTTACTTTCATTTGGAACGGTAGCCAACCTCGTATAGCCAAATCATCATTACAAGCGGCCAAGCCTGTGGGCGGATTGGCTTGCCCAAATTTAAGGAATTATTTTCTCGCTTCCCAGCTCACTTATATCCATGATTGGTTGCACTCTGATCCCCAAACTCCGTCCACGGCTTTTCTATTATCTTTATTTGCATCCCCTACCTCCTTGAAGGACGAACTACATAGGTAAAAAAAAACGGGTGGTTCCAGATTTTCTCCCGCTGAGGTTTGCCTTATGGCCTGGAGGGAGGGGGAAAAGATACTGTCACAATCCCAAGTCGATATTTCGCCACAGACTCCTCTGTGGCGGAACCCGAATATTCCTGAGCTCTGTGGTCATCCAGATTCGGCGTGGTGGGACCGTTTTGGGATCACACACCTCTCTCATATTATTGAGGACAATATATTACTGCCCTTTGAATCCATTAGATTTAAATATGGCATTGCAAACAAATTCTTCTTCAAATACCTTTTATTGCGACATGCCCTCAAGACACAATTTGGCTCATTGACCATAGAGCTCAAGGAATCCTCCATGGAGGACCTTCTGTCATTTCCAGAGATAAACAAACTTGTGACGACCTTCTATGGGCACCTTCAGGTGATGGGCGCGGACCCTTTTCAGAACTCTCAATGTAAATAGCAAAGGATTATGCCTGAGCTTTCTGAAGAGGACTGGGAGGAGGCAGTGGAAGTATGCTTTCAGGATATCATCAGTACGGCTGATGTCCTGATACAATTTAAGTTTATACATCACTTACATTATACACCCGCTAGGCTGGTTACAATGGGACTGGGTCAGGATATTGCATGTGCTAGATGTAAAAGGATTGCTGCTGACTTCTTTCATATGTTTTGGACATGTCCTGGACTTGCAGCATTCTGGAAAGATGTTTTTTCCTTTTTCAACCGTAAGCTACATATACCGCTGCCGCAAACTCCAGAGGTCGGACTTCTGGGAGTACTAAACGATAGTGTTCCTCGCACTCATGCTAGGATGTTGATACGTATTTTATTGTTTTATGCACATAAGACCATTTTACTGCATTGGAAAGATACTGAACCCCTTACAGCCCAGGCCTTCTTCCGTATTGTTCATGGGACTCTCCCCAAATTTAAATTGATATACAAGAGTAGGGCATGCCCTAGGAAGTTCACCAAGATCTGGCAGCCATGGCTGGATGTTTCAAAGGACTTCTGGGGGGATGTCCTCTCCTCGCAGTTATCTCAGTGAGGAGGCGAGGAGATGCGCTCTTCGCAAACATTACTCGACATATACCTTAATGTGGATGGAAATTTGTATACGTTCTGATGAGAGTTTATTCCGCAAGGCGTGCCGGAATTATGCTGTATCACTGGGGGTCGCGGGTGACAGATGTGTGTATGAATGTGTGTATGAATGGTGCGACTTTGTTCTAGTTGGGGTATTACTGTTTTATACAGCTGTACTACTTCATGATTCCTGCTATATCTTCATGGATCTAAATACCTATGACATACATGTATGTAGAACAGTCTGTATTATTGGTTCTTTTATTATTTCATCGTTTTTTGTATTATTTTCATTGTAAAAATCTAAAATAAACACCTTTAAAAAAAAAAAGGCACGTTTACCTGTGGTGGCTGTACTTATTGTACGTTCATATGCATGAAAAGAAATTCTATTCTACCTATTGGTAGAACATACCGTTCAAAATATTTTGTTAACCTCATCTATCCATCTTTAGACGATCCCTGAAAACCCTTCTCTTTAAAGAAGCTTATCCTGCTTCTAACTAATACACTGTTTAATTTCCTCCACCAGCTCATCCCCCACAGCTATTACCTTATGTATCAATTGACCCTCCCTTTTTAGATTGTAAGCTCTAACGAGCAAGGCCCTCTGATTCCTCTTGTACCAAATTGTAATGTAACTGTAATGTCTGCCTTTATTTTGTTAAGTGCTGTGCAATCTGTTGGTGCTATATAAATCCTGTATAATAATATTAATAACTGCCAGGCTAGAAGGGTTCTGACCTTCATGACATGCCCATGTGCAGCGTTTTACATAAGCAAAACAAACTGGGAATTTTGGTGGCGCATTTATGATCACTCACATGAGGCGCAAACTGTAGACATGTAGCGGAAGTGCATAGGTATCAGATACTGAATCTAAGGTTTTTTTGCCTTGGAAAAGGTATCTGCTGGTTTAACAGGGGGGTGATCGGAATATGACTTTGCTCCAAGAGGAGATGAGATGGATTTATAACCTCAAGGCAGCTCACCCTCCAGGCCTTGATTAGTTATAGACCTTTCTTAGGATCCGAATATGCCCGGTGACGATCTTTATGGTGTTTGATGTGGTTTTCCCCCTATATGGTAATTTCTATTTATATATTGTAACTATATATTTTTATTGATATTTTGCTTCTGTTATTTTGGCTTTTGTTTTGTGATTAGTTTGTGCATGTGTTTTCCGTTTTTTTTCACTCTAGGTGGTGATGCTAATGGGGGGCCCCCGGCGTACAAAGCCTTTTTTTGTCGGTCCCATTATCGGAGGGAGGGGTGGAGGTGTGGTGGCACATGCCAGGAGGTATTGATGCTGGCCAAGCTTTGGGTGTCAGTTACTGGCGGCGTCCTTTTCACGCTGAAATCACGCTGAATCAAGTAAAAATAAAATAAACAATGTTTTTAACATAAGTCCACGAATTAAGTGTTATCAGTCTGCCATATACACTGGAGATCAAAATTAGAGAACAATTTATTTCTTGATTTTTTTCAGAAGAAATGTAATCTTCATTGCTCAACATTTGATAGAATTTTTGTTGTGGCCATACCATGCTAATAGAAATGTGTTTAACCCCTTTAAGCACCGGAAGGATTTGCCCCCTAATGGCCAGGCCATTTTTTGCGATACGGCACTGCGTCGCTTTAACTGACAATTGCGCGGTCATGCGACACTGTACCCAAACCAATGTATGTCCTTTTTTCCCCACAAATAGAGCTTTCTTTTGGTGGTATTTGATCACCTCTGCGTGTTTTTTTTTTTTTTTTTCCCTATAAACAAAAAAAAAAGGACTATAATTTTTACTTTTTGCTATAATAAATCTCTCCCCCCCTCAAAAAAAAAAAAATGTCTTCACTAGTTTAGGCCGATATGTATTCTACATATTTTTGGTAAAAAAAAATACAACAAGTGTAGATTGATTGGTTTGCTCAAAAGTTGTAGCTTCTAAAAAATAGGGAATATATTTATGGCCTTTTTTAAATTATTTTTTTCACTAGTAATGGCGGTGATCAGCGATTTTTAGCAGGACTGTGACAATGCGGCGGACAGATCACTTTTGTGGGACCAGTGGCATTTTTTTCAGCGATCAGAGCTAAAAATAGCGACCGATTACTGTATAAATGTCACTGGCAGGGAAGGGGTTAACACTAGGGGGCAATCAATGGGTTAAGTGTTCCCTAGGGAGGTGTTTATAACTGTGTAGTGTAGTGACTGGAGGAGGAGACAGATCGCTGTTCCTAATCACTAGTAACAGCAGATCTGTCTCTCCTCCCCTGACAGAACGGGGATCTGTCTGTTTACATTGACAGATCCCCGTTCTGTCTCTCTCAGGCGCGACCACAGGTGGCCAGTGGACATCGAGGCCGCCGCCCACACGCATCGGCCCTGGCGTCGCGCCGCCCTAGTGGTTTTAAAGCGGCCGACGTACCATAACGGTGATTTGCCCAGGAGAGCCAGCCTGCCGCAATATAACTGCGGTGGCTGGTCTTTAAGTGGTTAAAATAACCAAGGCACTTCAACAAAAAAACCCTTTATTTTATAGAAAACACATCGACGAGAACAGCAATGACTGTAGCACGGCGAAAGATTACAACAAAATTTTCTGAAGGTTACAACAATCAACAATTAGTAGGAAGTTGGGGGGGCTTGCTTTGAATGACTTCAACACATCTGCTTTGCACAGGACATCACTCGTCTCTCACGCGGCTCTGGTGTGATTTTGTTCCAGTCTCTTGCACAGTTCGGTGACTGCAGTGGGTTTCTTGGCCATAACTTTGTCGCCAAGGATTTTCCAGAGGTCTTCTATTGGGTTTAGATCAGGACTCTGGACTGGCTATTTCATTATTTCAATGTTTTCAGCTTCAAGGAACTGCTTCACCGGTTTTGCTGTGTGACAGGGGGTATTGTCATGCATGAAAATTTCTGGCTGATTGGGTGATGAAGGGAAGGAACCGCATGTTCTCGAAGAAGGTTCTGATAAACATTTACCTTCACTCTGCCATGTAGCTGTATAGGAGGCCCAACTCCTTCTGCAGAAAACATCCCCCAAACCATGACGATTCCCCCTCCACCTTTCACTGACTTCTTTACACACTTTGGGTTCAGTCTTTCCCCAGTTTGACGACAAATATAATTTTTCCCATTGGACCCAAATAAATTAAACTTGCTTTCATCACTAAAGTGAACGTTGGACCAGTTCTCCTCTGTCCACACAACATGCTCCTCAGCAAAGGTTAGTCTAGCCTTTTGATTCTTTCCGCTAATGAGAGGTTTGGTCAGTGCAGAGTGGGCTTTCACTCCAAATTCTCTTAAACGGCAAGACACTGTATGACGAGACAGATCCTTACTCTGTTCGGCGCTCAACTGGCGCGCAATCGCAGCTGCAGTGTTCAACTGATTGCCCATTGAGATTATACGCATTATCCTGTCCTCTCTTGCATTTATCTTCCATGGAAGACCAGCCTTCTTTGGGGTCTTGAATGAGTTTGACATGGTAAAAAAAAGCAATATTCTAGAAATCACAGGTTTGGAATGACATATTTCTCTTGCTATGGCTGGAAGGGTCATCCCATTGGCCTTAATCTGGACAACCTGCTGCCGGAGGGGTTTCAGTCACTTTAGAACGACTCACCGTCTTGCAAAGTCAGTGAAAACTGGAAAGTTAGGCTGCCCGTAAAATAGGGCTTGTGAAATAATAAAATAAATTAGCACAAAGTGCCAGATTAACACCAATAGCTGGGAGGTATCTGAAAGTGTTCTCTCATTTTCATTAATGTTCTTTTCCAAATCTCATTGAAGTGTTTTATTCTGTGCTTCAAAATACACGCAACTCATGAAATATGCTTAACAAAACTGCTCTTTTACGCCTGTTTAGATCATTTCAAATAGGACTAAGCAGTGACCTTGAAATTTAGGAAATTGTAGGTTATTCTCTAATGTTGATTTCCAGTGTACATGTGTCAGAGTAGTTTTTTTCTCAATCCTCTATTTTGTGAATTTGTCATTGTGTGTTACTCTCCTCCACTTACAATCGTAATTTCACCATACAGCAAGGGAAAAAAAAAGTATTTGATCCCCTGCTGATTTTGTGCGTTTGCCCACTGACAAAGAAATGATTTTATTTATATATATATATATATATATATATATATAATTTTAATGGTATTTTAACAGTGAGAGATAGAATAACAGCAAAAATATGCAAAAAAACACATTTCAAAAAAGTTATAATTTGATATGCAATTTAAATGAGTGAAATAAGTATTTGAGCCCCCATTACTTAGCAAGATTTCTGGCTCCCAGGTGTCTTCTATACAGGTAACGAGCTGAGATTAGGAGCACTCTCTTAAAGGGAGTGCACCTATTCTCAGCTTGTTACCTGTATAAAAGACACCTGTCTACAGAAGCAATCAGATTCCAATCTCTCCACCATAGCAAAGACCAAAGAGCTTCCAAGGATGTCAGGGACAAGATTGTAGACCTACACAAGGCTGGAATGGGCTATAAGACCATCGCCAAGCAGCTTGGTGAGAGGGCGATAGCAGTTGCTGCGATTATTTGCAAATGGAAGAAACACAAAATAACGGTCAATCTTCCTTGGTCTGGGGCTCCATGCAAGATCTCACCTCATGGAGTTACAATGATCATAAGAACGGTGAGGAATCAGCCCAGAACTACATGGGAGAATCTTGTCAATGAGCTCAAGTCAGCTGAGGCCATAGTCACCAAGAAAACAATTGGTAACACACTACACCGTGAAGGACTGAAATCCTGCAGCGCCTGCAAGGTCCCCCTGCTCAAGAAAGCACATGTACAGGCCCATCTGAAGTTTGCCAATGAACATCTGAATGATTCAGAGAACTGGGTGAAAGTGTTGTGGTCAGATGAGACCAATATCAAGCTCTTTGGCATCAACTGGCATGGAGGAGGAATGCTGCCTATGACCCCAAGAACACCATCCCCAGCATCAAACATGGAGATGGAAACATTATGGTTTGGGGGTGTTTTTCTGCTAAGGGAACAGGACAACTTCACTGCATCAAAGTGACGATGGACGGGGCCATGTACTAGGGGTGCAACGGATCATCACCGATCCGTGATGTGTACGGGTCAACCTCCGCGGATCATCACACCTGCGATCCGCGGAGCGCTCTGCGGCCATTGGAAGGGCCGCGGCTTCGGCCTAGCTCCGGAGCGGCGGCCATCTTGGTACACCCGGCGGCCGCCGCTGTCTCGTCAGGGAGTGACGTTTCGTCGCCGCCATCTTTCTACACCCCACACAGTACTGTAATGAGAGTGAGAAGGGGGCAAGCGGACATCTTGTTACACCCACCGGAGTTTTAGATTTAACAGCTATTTTAAACAAAATGGAGCTTATATGCATAAATACAGTATTTGTAGATCAGACGGACTGTTTAGATGTTAAATTTTAAAAGCAGCAGCAAACCTGCTGACCTTACATGGTTGCTAATGTGACAGAACACCTCTGATTTTCAAATTTAATGTTAAATGTGAAAATCAGAGGTGTTCTGTCACATTAGCAACCATGTAAGGTCAGCAGGTTTGCTGTTGCTGCTGCTTTTAAAATTTAACAACTAAACAGTCTGTCCGATCTACAAATACTGTATTTATGCATATAAGCTCCGTTTTGTTTAAAATAGCTGTTAAATCTAAAACTCCGGTGGGTGTAACAAGATTTGTGTTTTTTTTTTTTTGCTGATCCGAAAATGATCCAATCCGTGACTCTGATCCGAGGATTGATCCGATCCGTGAGTTTTTTGATCCGTTGCACCCCTACCATGTACCATCAAATCTTGGGTGAAAACCTCCTTCCCTCAGCCAGGGCATTGAACATGGGTCATAACAATGACCCAAAACACATGTCCAAGGTGACAAAGGAGTGGCTCAAGAAGAAACACATTAAGGTCCTGGAGTGGCCTAGCCAGTCTCCAGACCTTAATCCGATAGAAAATATGTAGAGGAAGCCGAAGGTTCGAGTTACCAAAAGTCAGCCTCGAAACCTTAATGATTTGTAGAGGATCTGCAAAGAGGAGTGGGACAAAATCCCTCCTGAGATGTGTGCAAACCTGGTGGCCAACTACAAGAAACGTCTGACCTCTGTGATTGCCAACAAGGGTTTTGCCACCAAGTACTGTCATACTTTGTGAAGGGGTCAAATACTTATTTCACTTATTAAAATGCAAAATCAATTTATAACTTTTTTGAAATGTGTTTTTCTGGATTTTGTTGTTATTCTGTCTCTCAATGTTAAAATAAACCCACCATTAAAATTATAGACCGATCATTTTTTTTGTCAGTGGGCAAATGTACAAAATCAGCAGGGGATCAAATACTTTTTCCCCTCACTGCATATAGTGTGGGCCCCACACCAACAATTAAATATTCTCATCTTCTTAATATGACCTAAGTGTATTAGGTCTATTGCTCCTTCCCCTTTAAATAGGGGTTAATATATAGCCCCAACTGGTCTTGCCCTCTGCGGCCACCAGGTCTCTCAATGCACATCCATATGAGAAATGCCACCAAAAGCTCAAAAAGAATGAACAGAGCTCTCTGCATTCCCACCAATATTTTATTACAATTCCTAAGAAAACCACTTACATAAAATGGAGTACTGTTCTGGTGCACTTCAGATAAAAAGGCATGTTTCCCCTTAAGATGCAGTCACTTGGTAACTGACAAGATGGCGTTCCGATTACTTTCAGTTTTGCGGCATGACGTCTTTGGCTCCTACTCGTTACGTCACTGCATCATGTTACTCCCTTGGGGGATGGACCATCGTGACATTGCGCAGCATTTAAACATCATTGGAGAATTCACAAAATAGGAAAAAACCAACAAACAAACCAAACACTGACATGTACAGTATGTGGTGGACTGATGACACTTTATTTACAGACTTGAGTGAAAAAACATTTTATTTTTACATGATTTATTAAGTCTGATGGACTTCATAATTTGTCAATGAGCGGCCCAGTTTTATTTATTTTTTTTTTGGTATTCGCCGGTATATGTAGGAACGCATGAAGTGCCAGCTGCAGCACATGGAGCAAAAAATTCAAGTTAGACTTACCGGTAACTTGTTTTCCTTGAGTCTTTCAGGACAGCACTTGAGAGAGTGACTCCTCCCCTTGCCAACAGGAAACACCTCTTCCACCAAACTTTAAAAGGAGGCTCCTTTCCACACATTGTCAGTAGTAGTAGAGAACCTCCGGCCCCAAACTGGAACACATAATCGAGATATGATTAGTCACAGTATATATATGAAAAAACAATAGGGCGGGATGCTGCTGTCCTGAAAGACTCAAGGAAAACAAGTTACCGGTAAGTCTAACTTGAATTTTCCCTTATCGTCTTTCAGGACAGCACTTGAGAGGATAATAGAGACTTACCCCCCTAGGGAGGGACCACAGCCTGCAGAACCTTTCTGCCAAAAGCCTGATCACCTGCTGATAGGAGATCCAGTCTGTAATGACGGACAAACGTTAAGTAGCTTGACCACGTAGCCGCCTTACAAATCTGATCTGGGGTGGCACCAGCTCTTTCTGCCCATGTAGTGGCCTGGGCTCTTGTTGAATGAGCCCTAATTCCCAGCGGGGAAGATAAACCCATTTGAGAATAGGCTACAGAAATAGCTGTCTTAAGCCATCTAGCCAATGATGCTTTTGATGCTTGTTGGCCTTTCTTGTTTCCAGAGAAAAGAACAAATAATGAATCTGAAACTCTAAACCCTCCTGTTACTTCCAAATACTGTAATAGGATACGTCTTACGTCTAAATTGTGAAACTGCTCTTCCTTTGCACCCAAAGGGTTAGCAGAAAAGGTTGGTAGAGTAATCTCTTGAGACCTGTTACTAAAGCTTGCCACTTTTGGCAAAAAACCCCGGATCTACTTTAAGGACAACTCTATCAGGAAAAACTGACAAAAAAGGCTCTTTTACTGATAGGGCGTGCAGTTCACTAATCCTTCTTGCGGAAGTAATTGCGACCAGAAAAATAGTCTTCAAAGTTAAATTCTTTAGGGATATGGCCTGTAAAGGCTCAAATGGTTCTTTTGCCAGAGCCTGCAGAACCACCGAGAGATCCCAATTTGGGAAATGCTTCACCGGTACCGGTCTCGACCTGGAAAGTGCTTTGAAAAATCTCATGATCAGAGTTTCTGAAGATAAGGATCTCTCCAGATAAACTCCCAAGGCAGCCACCTGCACCTTAAGAGTGCTGACCGCCAGATTCTTGTCTGCACCCTTTTGCAAAAATTCCAGCACTGAAACTAGGTCTTTAACCCCCCTATGTTCGGAATGACAGAAAGAAACATAGACTTTCCATACTTTGGCGTAAATATCCCTGGTTACCTTTTTCCTACTGGAAAGCAACGTAGCAGTTAAACGTTCTGAAAAGCCTTTGCTTCTCATTAATTGCTCCTCAGATACCAGGCAGTGAGCTTTAAACTGTCTACCCCTGGATGAAGCACTGGCCCCTGAATCAACAGATCCTGACTGAGCGGGAGATGCCAACATGGTTTGATTGCCAACTGCAGAATCGTGGAAAACCAAGCTCTCTTTGGCCAATATGGAGTAATCAAAATGATTGATACTCTCTCTTCCAGTATTTTCCTCAACACTAGAGGGATTAATCGAAATGGAGGAAAAGCATACCCCAGGTGAAAATCCCACGGATGTGCCAGAGCATCTATCCCCTGAGAGCAAATGTCTCTCTGAAGGGAGAAAAAATTCGGGAGCTGCGTGTTTTGTTTTGAAGCAAACAGATCTACCTGCGGAAGGCCCCAAACACTGGTGATTAATGCAAACACCTTCCTGTTCAGACTCCACTCTGATTCCTGAACTTTTTGTCGGCTCAGATAATCCGCTACTTCGTTCAATGTGCCTTTTAGATGGACTGCGGATAGAGATAGTAAGTGGTTCTCCGCCCACTCCAGAATCTCTACTGACAGCAAGTGAAGGGCCCTGCTTCTTGTGCCTCCCTGTTTGTTCAGGTAGGCTATGGCCGTGGCATTGTCCGACAAAATCTGGACATGGCAACCTATGAGGTTTTGAGAGAAGAAAGCTAATGCTAGGGCAACTGCCTTCAGCTCTCTCCAATTTGAGGATCTTTGGGCCTCGAACTGGGACCATGTTCCCTGCGCTAAGGCTTGACCCATGTGGGCCCCCCATCCCTGCAAACTGGCGTCTGTTGTGACCACTTTCCCGGTCGGAAACGACCAAAGAAGACCTCTTTGCAGTACCACCTGACTTTTCCACCACCAAAGTGAACGTTTGACTTTGGTGGGAATCTTTACTTTTGTATCCAAACTCTCCGTCCTGTGGTTCCATGTCCTTAGAAGGAACCTCTGGAGAGTCCTGAAATGCAGCCTTGCCCATTGGATGGCTGGCATTGAAGAGGTTAATGTCCCCAGAGCCGACATAACCTTTCGGACTGAAATCAGTTGATTTGTTTGTAGTGCCGTTATTACCCTTTGGACCTTGATCTTTTTCTCTTCTGGGAGAAAAATCTTTTGCTCCACTGAATCTATCAAATAACCCAGAAACAGTACTTGCTGAGCTGGGATGAAATTTGATTTTTGAACATTCACTATCCACCCTAGTGACTCCAAATGACTGCGGGATCTGTTCAAATCCTCCTGCAACTTTTCCCTGGATGGGGCAAAAAAGAGGAGGTCGTCCAGATATGGAATTACCGCAATCCCCTGGAGTCGAAGAGGGGCGAGAGCTTCCGCCATTATCTTCGTAAAAATACGAGGAGCTGACGACAGGCCGAAGGGAAGGGCCCTGAACTGAAGATGTATAATCTCCTTGCCCATATTCACCGCAAACCTCAGGAACTTCTGGGACTGAGGTGCTACAGGAATATGAAGATAAGCATCCCTCAGATCGATTGATGCCATAAAACAATCTTTTGTCAGAATGTTTCTGACCGTGAAAATTGAGTCCATACAAAACTTTTTGTATAGGACTGACTTGTTCAGGGGTTTTAGGTTGAGGATAAGACGGAAGTTTCCGGATGGTTTTCTTATCAGAAAGATGTGTGAATAGAAACCCTGACCCTGTTCTTCTGGGGATACTGGTATCCCTACCCTCTGGTGCCTCAGATCCTTTAAAAGGTTCTTCATGGCCAGAGCCTTTGTTAGATCCCTTGGTAGGTTTGTTACAAAGAATCTTTCTGGCGGGCGATCCGAAAACTCTATCCTGTAACCTTGGGACAGCATGTCCAAAATATATAGACTTTCTGTCATGCTGGCCCAAAGGGGAAGGAAACTTTGAAGCCTTCCCCCCACTGGTACGCACAAGTCATTGTGCTTTACCGGAGGCTGCAGGAGGATGGAAAAGGACATTTCCTTTGCCTTTACCCTTCTGCGATGCCCAATTTTTTCTTTTCTCCTGGGGTTTGGTTTGTTCTTGAGCCCTTTGGGAACGAAAAAACCGTTTAACTGGCTGCTTTTTCTTTTTGATGGGAAAAGACTTCTTTTTATCAGCAGTTCTATCTAGAACCTCATCTAAATCAGGTCCAAAAAGCAAGTCACCCAGGAACGGTATCCCACACAGCTTGTTTTTGGATGCCGCGTCCCCCGGCCAAGTTTTCAACCACAGAGCCCTTCTGGCTGAGTTGGCTAGGGCAGCAGATCTAGCTGTCATTTTAATTGATTCCGCTGAAGCATCCGATATAAATGCGACAGCGGCAGACAGAGTTGAAAATGAATCCAAAATTTCTTGTTTTGGTGAGTCTGCCGAGATATGGGCCTTAAGTTGCTCTAACCAGAACTCCATATTTCTGGATACCACTGTAGTTGCCATAGTAGGTTTAAGATTTCCCATGATGGATTGCCAAGCCCTCTTTAGTAGCTGGTCCATCCTTTTATCCATGGGATCTCTCAACACCCCCATGTCCTCGAATGCCAAATCTGTAGACCTCGAGACCTGGGAAAACGCGGCATCTAGTTTGGGGTTTTTGTTCCAAACCGCCGCTGGATCCTCATCAAAAGGGAAACGCCTTTTTAAGGCTTTGGGAAAGAAAGGCTTTCTCTCTGGCTCTGCCCACTCTTTCTTAATAGCTTCAGAAATAACAGAGTGTACTGGGAAATTGCGATTTTTGTGCTCGCTAAGCCCTGCATACATTTTATCATGCAGAGATAACTCCTTTCTTTCCTCCTCCAGACCCAGTGTGGTATAGATTGCTTTTAACAGGCCATCTACCTGTTCTAAAGACAATTTAAATCTTGAAGGTAAATTTTCTCCTTCCTCACCCTCATCAGAATCCTCAGATTGAGAGGGGGAATGTCCCTCTGGGGTAGGAGATGCCTCAGTCTCCATCACCGGGACTATAAGTGAGCCTTGGGAGGACTGTGAGGTAGTAGGCTGACTCAGGGATGGGTTTGCTAGGGAAGAGCGAAATGATTGAATAGTCGCATCAAGTTCCTTTTTAACTGATGCAATCAAGTCGCTGCAAGCGGAAGAAGCTTCTTCTTTAACTAGCAAATCAATACAAGCTTGACATAACGTCTTCTTCCATCCTTCAGGTAGCTTGGATTTACATGAAGGACATTTTCTTTTTGCCACTGGATCAGAGCTCTTGGCCTGCCATGAGACAAAAGAAGAAACCATCCCAGTGAGACAACCTGTCCTATACCCAAGGATGCTCACCACAGGTGCACAGTAAGAGCTAACTGCTTTATGTGCCCAGACAGGCCCCTGCCACCGGGGGGGGGGGGGATAGAGAGAGAGAGACCCCACAGTACAGGGAAGACAGTATACAACTGCACCTTACCTGGGCCTTGCTGGTGCCTGTGCCTGTCCCACTCGCTGCCGCCATCGATTCCATTGAGGAGCGCTTGCTGTGTTTGTGTGGCTAAACGCCGGTTCCGGACTCCAAAAGCGCCTGTGCGCTGGACCAGAACCGCTAAATAAGCACCAGCCCCGTTCCTCCCCTTTCCCTCTGCGATTTCCGGCGGAAATGACGCCGCACGCCTGTTCCGTGGGCGCCGCCCCCTCCGGATGCCTCACTTCCGGCGGATGGAGCCCCGCTGCCATCCCCAATATGGCGGCGGTGCAATGAGCAACAGGCGGTGGACCTGAGAAAAAAATATAGTAAACGGTCACCGCCTGTCTTGCCGCCGCCTAGGAGCGATGCCCACGACAGTCGGACTCACCCTGAGCCCATATGAAGAGGGAGAGGGAGCCCAGCCAGCAGCACTTCACCTCAGCTGTGGAATGGGAGGAACAGCTCTCATGAGGTAAAAAGTGTTTGATGAAAAAAAAAACCAGGAAACCTGAGCTCCCAGGACAGCACCTGAGAGCCCTGACTTCCCCACGAAGTGTTCCCTCCGGAGGAAACACAAAAACTGACAATGTGTGGAAAGGAGCCTCCTTTTAAAGTTTGGTGGAAGAGGTGTTTCCTGTTGGCAAGGGGAGGAGTCACTCTCTCAAGTGCTGTCCTGAAAGACGATAAGGGAAAACTAGTTCAGGGATTGTGCATAATTGCTCTGGAGTTTTTTTTTGCTTTTTATAAGTTGTTTTTTTTTTTTTTTAATTGTGCATTTGGTTTTCCAGGATAGATCCAAGCATGCAAGTTGCATGCCAGACTACTTTTACTCCATGTGTATCCTTCATTGATGAGATCTGGTGTCCAATATAGTTTTTTTTTCCTCCTCCCTTTCTTGGTGGGAGGTCATGGGGGCTCATTTTGAGTAAGTTTCTTCTAAGGAGTATATTTTCTTTTCTTTATTTTAAAGTTTGGGTCTTCTGGCACGATGCTGTTAGGGCCCTTTCACACGTGCAGACCGTTCAGATCCGCCTGTCAGTTTTTATTTTTTTAGTGGACCTGAACGGTCGTTCCATACATTTCTATGGAGCGACGGCTGTCCGCGGTGAAATGTCCGCTGACATCTGATCCGCAAAATCCAGGCGGATGGAAACCCTATTTTCCATCTGTCTGGCGGATCGGATGAAAATAGACAGGCGGTCCATTTTCATCCAATCCCCCCCATAGAGGAGATCGGCGATCTGACAGGTCTGTGTCCCTGCCCAGTGTGCAGAGACGGACTTGTCATCCGTCGGCTCAGCGGGGATCAACGGAGCGATCCCTGCTGAGCAAGCGGATGGCTGAATACGGATCCGCACATGTGAAAAGGGGCCCTAGGCAGATGTGATTGACTAAGCCACCTGTTGGGATCTGCCTTAATTTTTCCTGGTTTCTCTCTCGTAGTGGGCTAAGATTTTTAATATTTTTACCAAATACTGCTCAGTTAATATTGGGAGGGGGCGCACAGATCTCTGCCTTCCCATAGTACAAGCACCTCACACAGTGTACACAAGCACAGGTTAGGCACAGTTAACCCCTTTCCTGTCAGGATCATTAGAACAGTGACAGTGCATATTTTTGATCACTGTATTGGTGTCACAGGTTCCCAAAAAGTGTCACTTAGTGTCCGTCGCAAGATCAGTCCCGCTATAAGTTGCTGATATTTCTAAAAAAAAAAAAAAAAAAAATTCCATAAATCAACCCCATAGTTTGTAGATGCTATAAGTTTTGTGCAAATCAATATACGCTTATTGGGATTTTTTTTCAAAAATATTATGAATGAATTTAAAAACACAAAAAACACAATCGTTACCCCAATTTGTTTGTATAATATGAAAGATGTTACACCGAGTAAATAGATACCCACGCTTTAAAATTACGCTTGTGAAAGGGGGACAAACTGCGGTACTTACAAATCTCCACAGGTAATGCTTTAAAACGCCTTTACAGGTTACCTGTTTAGATTTAGAGGAGATCTAGTACTAGAAATATTGCTCTCACCCTTATGGTCGCAGTGAAATCTCACTTGAGTGGTTTGAAAACCCATTTACATATGCGCGCACGACTTACGTAGGCGTTCGCTTCTGCACCTGAGCACAGAGGGATATTGGGGGGGGGGGGGGGGGTGTCTCTTTACTTTTTATTTTTACACTGCCCCTTTAATTTTTTTTCACTTTTATTCCTATTACAAGGAACGTAAACATTTCTTGTAATATTAATGACATGCCCTCTTCATGAAGAGATCTGGGTTCAAAAAGTCCCCAAATCTCTCCTTTACCTTTAAAAGCAAAAGATTTAAAAAAAAAAAAAAAAAAAAAAAAAAAAAAAAAAAGGTCCTTCCAGCGTGGACCAGAAGCGACATCCTTCCGGTCCTCTAAGGCCATAAAGTCGATCAAAGAGAAAACAGCAGCGAGCAGCGGGTCCCCTCAAAAACCGCTCCAGCAGCTCAAGAGCCACTCGGATCGGTTTCATGAGAAAGCCTGCCGTCGGCAGAAAAAAAAAAAAAAAAAAAAAAAAAAAAAAAACAGGAACCAAGGTTATGGCTGATATCTTCAGCCATAATCCCGGTAAACCATTTGCAAACCGCAACATGTATATATATGCATTGCGGTCGGCAACTGGTTAAAGCAGCTTGCTTACCATGGTTTTTATGCTTGGATTTCCAATATTTTTTTTTTTTTTGTGCCTTTAAAATCGCAATACCCCTTTCTTAAAAGGAGAAGTACAGCCAAAGCTTGTTTGGCTGTACTTCTCCTGTGGATCACAGAAGTGCAGTATGTTTTGCACTCCTGTGACCTGAAGTCCGCTTTCTGCTGACATCACAGAGTCGGTCCAGGCTCGGGCATCATCACGACCATGGAGGAGTCAGGATCTGCCCAAAAGCAAGCCACTGAGAGCCTGAGTCGACTACTCCCGCCCCCAGCGCTCCAGTGAGCGAGGAGGGGGCAAAGCAGAGTTGTGACTGACCGTCATCAGCTTTGCTCGGGGAGCTGTGAGAACCATGTGATCAGCAGTGTTTGATCACTCGGTTCTCAGTGTTAGAAGTTTCGGGGGACAGATGCAGCATCGGACCCATGCTGCATCCACCTAGGCAAGTATGAATCAAGAGGGGGAAAAAAAAAAAAAAAAAAAAAAAAAAAAACCTAAAAAACCCCCATACATCTGTTTAGCCAGCCACAGAGGGTTTGAATCCCTCAGCAGGGACCAGCCGAGAGTCCAGCCATCTCTAGGCAGGCTGATTGTACCCAAGTCAATCCATCGTGTGACTTGGGTACAACCAGCATGCTGGATTTTTACATGCTCGTATTGCCAGCAGCTATAGCTGCTAGCAATAATCGCTGTGTTCTCCAGGCAGGGATGGCTCCCTGAGCCACCACCCCCCTGCCAGCTCTCCCCTCCGTGGGAGGGAACAATAGTGTTACAGGAGGGATTCCCCCAGCAACACGGACTGCGTCGATGGGGGAATAAAAGCGGGGTTCCACCCAAATTTTGAATAATATCTGTATGTATTCTCTTCCTTGGCTAGATGCTGACATGCTGTTTAAAAAAATTTAAAATCGCCATAATTACCTTTTATTTTTCTATTCTTCTTTGCACTTCCTGGTTCTCCTCCTGTGGGAGTAGGCGTGTTTCTAGCCTCTCCCAGACTCCGCACAGTCTCCTGGGAGCTAGTCTCAGGCTTCCCAGCATGCAGTGTGCAACGCCGTCATCACTACATCTCGAGAGATCTCGGAAACGAACCCTGAATCTTACGGCGATGCCACTGAGCATGCGCAGAAACAAGCGGTGAATGCTGGGAGCACAGCATTTACCGCATCCAGGAAATAAAGGCTTGTGGGCTTCAAATGCCCACAATGAAGATGGAAACCGCCTGCAGTGAATAATATAAGTAATATAATATAAGGCGGACATAATACACACAATATGTGAGTATGTAATGCTGAGAAGAAAAGTTTGAGAATGAACTCAAAAAAAAAAAAAAAAAAAAAAACACGATAGATAGGTGGACCCCCGCTTTAAGCGATTTTCTTTACTGCAACTTGTGGTTGTAGGAAAGAAAAAATTGACAGTTACTTACCGATAACTGTTTTTCTAGGATATCTTCCAGGACGGCACACCTGAGAGATGAGAGGCTCCTCCCTACAGGAAACACAATCAATCGACAGCTGTTTTAAGTCCCCACCCTTCCCCTTGATCCTCAGTTTGTAGAGAAGTAACTCCTGAACCTGGTTCACAAGGGAAATCATTCCTCATAGGTACTCACCTTCTAGTGTTCTACCATTTTCCCTCCTCCAACGGGTGGGAAGTAGGCCTGCCGTCCTGGAAGATATCCTAGAAAAACAGTTATCGGTAAGTAACTGTCAATTTTCTCTAGTCATCTTCCAGGACGGCACACCTGAGAGGATAATCAAGTACCTCAGGCCTACCTTAGGGTGGGACCACTGCAAGACCCTCTTGGCGGACCTTGGTTCTGCAGTGAGTTTTACCTCCACTCCATATGCTTGATGAAGGTATCTTAGCTGGATCATGCGGCTGATCTGCAGGTCTACTCCACCGATGTCCCTGCCTTCTCTGCTTCGGATGCAGGACCTAGGTGGAGTGGGCTCTTAAAGATGGAATCAGAAAACATGTTAAACTTGTAGGTTATCAATGTTGCCTATCTCACACATCTAACAACCATGGCCTATTGTGCCTGTAGGTGCTACTTAGAACCCTTAAAGATTAATCAGAGACCTGTGTTGTAAGACAAGGACACTAATTGATCACCAAGAGGGCCTGTCTTAACCATAGGTGTGCGCAGCCAATATCATTAGGGTGTGCACCCTAAAGCTCAAACACCCATGCATGTGTGTGTGTCTACATATATATGACCCCGGCAAATTGATCTCTCTGCTGCCACAGTTAAAGAGAAGAGCATAGACACTTCTCTTATGGCAGAGCCAGCAAGATGTAGATCTTTCACATGTTCCTGCTGCTACACAGAGCGATAATACTAATGCGCATGGGGTGATTAGGGTGTGCCTGGGAACACCCTGTGCGCACGCCTATGGTCTTAACACTATCCTGTTCAGGGAAAGAAAACTGCAAAAAAAGGTGGGCCCCTAACAGACAACCTTTTTTGTTCATTTTTATCTTTACATCAGCAAAGACTAAAGGGAAGCCTACTTAAGGGTAATAGATTAACCGAGGCTTAATCCCTAGGTTTAAGGCATGCCTACTCTGTGGCTTTACTTACGCCTGAGTGCCTACTTCAGGAGAATAAAGTCCATAGCAGGAGTATAACACTTATACTGCTACATCTAGTTCTGCTAGAAGGGTGAGATGAAGGCCATGCACCGAGCCGTAACCTATTCGGTCGGATATACATCTTTATACTTCATCTTCAGGTCATAATATTCCTCTGAACAGAACTTCCCAAGTTCTTACTAAGCAGGGTGATTCTTTATCGCCTTCCTCCAGTGTCCTATAACCCTACTGGGCTTCAACCCTAGGAAATGGTTCCAGCATCCCTGAATGTAAGGGGCTGAGGCTTTCTGACATGTGACGTCTGCAGCCAGAACTCCAGGCCCCTCCACGGAAAAGAGGGCTGAAATACAAAAGGTGATACATGCATTATTAATATCACAAATTAAAAAAAAAAGACCATAGATTGTGGACCCAGCACAATAGATTTAGACAGAAAGGACACAAGCATAGACAATAATGTGTATCCGAGTGTGGCTAGCTAAACCAATATATCAAATATGGGAGAGACCCAAATCTGAACTTCAATGTAGACAAACAGTCCTCACAGTCTGGTTTTCTGATGTACAGCCAATCTGTAAAAACCTTAAGATACACGCAAACCCTCAGCCTTGGTTCACACTGGGACGACTTGTCAGGCGACCTAGTCACCTGACAAGTAGCGTCCTGTTCTGTGCAATGGAGCCATTCTAAATCGGCACGATGCAAGTCGCTCCGACTTAGAAAACTGTTCCTGTACGACTTTGGGGGCGACTTGCATTGACTTCTATACAGAAGTCGTTTCGCAAGTCGCCGCTGAGTCGTGTCCTGGGTCGCCTGAGGCAGTCGCGCTGTAAGTCGTGCTGCCTCAGTGTGAACCGACCCTAAATGCTGCGTGTTTCTGAAGTGCAGCTAGCTAGGTCATAACTGATATATATACATAAAGGACGGGAGTCCTGTTTACGGTGGAGTTTTACTGATGTACAGCAAAACAGGGCCATAAATATAAGACAGAAAGACCCAAACTTCTATGTTGCGTATTTCTGATGAACCACCAAATACAGTTATAAGATCAATATGGCCCTGGCTAGCTAAACCAACATAAGACAATATCTTTTCTGTTATGCAGTTCTGTAGTGCAGTCACATAGAACCAACACGGAAAGGACCCAAGCAACCTGCAGCATTGTGTTTTTCCGAAGTGCAGTAAGGCAAGGGAATCTGAAACAGAAAGCATCAACAAGCTTCAATGTTGAGTATTTCTGCTGTACAGCAACATAAAAACAGACAGCCTTCCTAGCTGCGATCTTTCTGGTGTATTGCAAAGTAAGGCAATAAACTCCATGATGTCTATTCCTGTGTGTAGCAAAACCTCAACCAGAAGGGAACTTCGGGCTCCCACACCTGTGCGACCCAACCTGCAACCGCAAAAACGCAAGAGAATCACTATGGCTTCCAATGGGAACCATTTGTGTCTGTGCAACTCCAGGTCGCAGCGCCACCAAGCAGACCCTGCTTTCTGGATCCACAGACCTCAAGATTACACAGGTCGCAGGTAACTTTCAATTTTCAGGTTGAACAAGCGAGGGGTCCCCAATGCTCTATCTCCCTGGAGGCGTGCAGCCAACAACACCCTGCTGTGTATCCCTAAGAAGCAGCAAGGTAGAACAATGAGAAACAGAAAAGACATCGCTCACTGCTGTGCCTTTCTGATATGCAGCCGATAAGGCAGTAAATATAGGACATACAGGACACAAACGATCTTCAATCTTTGTGTATGTCTGATGTGTAGTAATATACCAATACTGAGCAGATACGCCAACATCCTCAATGTGTCTCCCTGCTGAGGCAGCAAAAACAAATCAGAAAAGGACAAGCAACCTTCACTGCTGTGTCCTTTCTGATATGCAGCCAATAAGGCAGTAAATGTAAGACATAAAAGGACAGACAACCTTCAATCTTGTATATGTCTGATGTGCAACAACATAACAATCTGAATAGAGATAGCACATCCATATTGAAGGGATTTGGCATGCGACTCAACATGTCAAATCGCATGCCTAAAATCGGCAACCTTTGCCGTTAATAGCACTGTCAGCCTGACGCCACTTTGCGGGGCTGCACCTATTACCAAAGGCAGTACTAGTACTACCCCTGGCACAGGTTCAATTTGTATTTCCCAATAATTCAGGACCATCAATCTTCACTACTGCCTATCTAATAAGCAACCAATAAGGCAGTAATACAGGACACACAAAAAAACCCCAGACAGAACTCAATTTTGAGTATGTCTGATGTGCAGCAATATAACAAATATGAGCAGAGATGTCATAAGACTAAATGATGTGCATTTCCGCCATGCATCACAAAACCAGAAAGTACAGATCACCTTCCCTGTTGTATCTTTCTGATCTGTAGCCCAATAAGGCAGTACCTTTAGGATATAAACAGACAACAACAAAGCTTCAGTGCAGTGCATTTCTGATGTACAGCACTATATCCCTTATGAGCAGAGATGTCACAAATCTCAATGTGTATTTCTGCTGTGCCCCAAAACATCCCAGCAAGGACAAACCTTCACTACTGAGCTCTACTGGTGTGCAACCAAGGAGGAGTCATGGTGTATCCCTTTATGAAATAACCAAACAGAGCAATTTGATCCCTAGGCATAGCCTGGGCTGTAGATACTAACACTTCACCCCCCAGTGAAGGAACAAATTCTAAAAATGGTTAGACACCTTACAATAGTAGCTGTTGTCCTACCTTACCTCCGTGGACTGAGCAAACGCTAGCCAGCTCACACACAGGTGGGGCTGATCAGAAACTAAAGTCTCCATGAGCCCAGCCCTAGAGGCCAATTTAGGACAGCCTCTAGAAAAGGTGGTCACCAATTTAGCCTGGAGGAAAATAGCCACCTGCAGGCTTTAAACAAGCAATCATGTATCTAGCTCTTGCATATGTTTGCACAGAAAATCCTTAATTAAAGGATATAGGAAGCGATTTATGGTAAATCGCCTTTAGATCTGTCACTGAGTTGACTGCAGCCCAAACCAACAAAAAGGTTTTTCTTACCTCCTGCACTTCAATATAACCACAATGTAAAGGTGGAGTGGGGGGTTGGAGCTTAGGACTTCAGATTCCTAGCAGCTGGGCTAATAGGGCCATATAACCTAGTGCACCTGCTGACCAGGAGAGCTTACTCCTGAATCCTTCAACCATTGCACAATCCATAAATTGTTCAGTGGTATACCTGGCCTGTAAGGAACTCTTTGTATCTACCAGGTCCCCCCCCCCCCCCGCTCTATTCATCCCTACTAATGTCCCACAACCGGACATGTAGGGAGAGTGTTGGAAACCTACTGTTGTGATCACCACAGTGTCTCTGCTGTAAGAGAGAGCTGTGGATGGTGGTTTTAGCAGTAGCTTCTGGGCTATTTTGTTATGCAGACCCCAGGTCCTGCACTGCACCACTTAGTAAATTCAGGGGGAAGGGGAAGAAATGCCTTACCTACCTCTTTCCCATCTGAGGTGGTTTAGGCACACTCACTCCTCTGCACTACTTGTCCACCATACAGCATCTCTGATGTAAGAGGGAGCTGTAGCTGGTGTTTTTAGCAGAAGCTTCTGGGCTATTTGAATCCAGACCCCAGGGGAGATTATCTCAAATGCCCAGAAACCATCTGGCTGGGATTGGGGATTTTGCAGCTAAATTCCCAAGGTAAAGGAAAGTACTCACCGTTGTAGTCTTCCCCTTTTTCCACAGCCACAGGGCTTGCTTTTCCATCCTTATGGTCCACACGCAAGGAGGATAGCCGCCAAAGTGCCCCCCCCCAACTGCTAGGCTGTGTCCTGCCAGTCAGTATATACATCTGGGGGGGGCAATGCCGTACGTTCCTCATTCCCTTCTGAGGTGGTTTAGGCAGACATCCACCGTAGTGAACTGGTGCCTCCTCGAAAGGAGGATATGGGCGCCTGCTCCTGCTGACTCTCAGCCTTCCCACCTGGGTAAGAACGCAGGTCGTTCAGGCGGCGCCCTCCCCAGCAGCCCACGCGAGCTACCAGGGGCCCAGGAGTCGGGGGCCCTGGAAAGAACTGACAGCCAGCACCCCTGTCTGAACGGACGCCCGGACAGGTAAGGGGGGGAGACAGGAAAAAGGCCCCTGAAGTTCTGGGGACACCACTGTACCCAGGGGCCTTCAGCTCTCAGGGGGGCTCTTCCAGTTTCTGCTGCCCCCCCTGAGGAAAGAATAGGGGAACCCCCCAGGAAGGATAAATATATCCGGCCAGACCCAGAGGCCCATCAGGTACTAACCAGGCCCGACCCTGCTTTGCCTCCGAGATCATACGAGATCGGGCAGGCGGCGCCCTCTTTCACTTTCAGGGTGATGTGGCCGTAGGCCTTCCCCAGGCATTTGGTCCGGCTCCCAGGGGGGGACCACCAGCCACAGGCTTCGGGTCATTTGGAAAAAAACAAACGGTTTCGCTGTGTAGGGAGAAACACAATCAAAAACTGAGGATCAAGGGGAAGGGTGGGGACTTAAAACAGCTGTCGATTGATTGTGTTTCCTGTAGGGAGGAGCCTCTCATCTCTCAGGTGTGCCGTCCTGGAAGAGGACTAGAGAAAATCTAATATATCCTGCCTTACTTTGTAAATTTAAGCACACCTATGGTTATTAAACACACTTCCTTTCAGTCAAGGCTGACGATACTCCTGAGCAATGAGCATCCACAGCACCACAACCTGCCCTGATAATTGCATGGGGAAAAAAAAAAAAAAAAAAAAGGTCCCCATTTATACTATCCACTCCGTGCTCCTGCTAGATCCCCACTGTGGTGGACATGCAAACGCAAGGTGGTTGGAAGTTGATTGAATTAAAAAGGATAACTGGGAAAAAAAAATAAAAAAAATAAAAAAAAAAACAAAAGGTACATACACACCTTTTCATTTTTTAAACTTTATTTCAAACTTATAACAGAGAGCATTACTGTTCATGGTTGGCAGTTTTTACTTCTTATTAGAATTAAGTCAAATAAGGAACAAATATTTTTACAATTTTGTTTTTAACAATATATGCAGCAGGTGGACTGCTGTGAGGAATATATTGCACACATAGCAGATATCTAGACTTGAAATCAAATCTGGACCACCAAATGTTCATAGTTCGAACCAAGCCATTTAGAGTGTTCTCACTCATTGGATACTGTGGTTGCTCATCGCAACAACCTGCAGGCCTTGGAAGTTTTATTTGAAAGCAGATGGAGAATAGTATTGTTATGGTGTATTGGTTTTACAATAAGGGGTAGGTTGCTACCTTGCTTTAGAGCCTTTGTAACTTTTAATATTGAATGCTTACTCCTTTTGATGCAGTTTAGTGCATTTCCCCCTTTTGGAGTCAAATTTGAGAAACCCTCACTATATGTTTGTGTTCCCATCCCCCCCCCCCCCCCCCCCCCCAGGCTTCGTTTCATTTTGAATTGAGAATCAGCCACATTTATTCACAGATCTGTGCATGGAAATACTACAAGTCCCATCTTCCACTGCTGCAGAGGAACCTGAAGTTCTCAATGGAGCACAAGTGCAGTGATGCAACCATACTTTTAGTACTTTGTTTGCTACGGCCTTCAAGCGGAACTTCACCCAAAAGTGAAAGTCCTGCTCTTCTGAGAAACGTAGAGTCACAGCCGACTTCCCTTAGTAAACATGCCAGGGACCCGAAGACCAGTAAGAATGGCTCTGGATCCTTGGACCGGTAAGTGTTATTTTATTAAAAGTCAGCAGCTACAGTAGTTGTAGCTGCTGACTTTTTTTCCCCCTTTATACAACCTGAAGATGATCCTCTTTAAAAAGTGATATTAAAGCTTTTTGTGTTTTTTTTTTTTTTAAATAAAATAACAAACATACTTAACTGCTCCATGCAATGGTTTTGCACAGACCGACCCCGATTTCTACTCTTCTGGGGTCCCTTGCCGGTACTCCTGGCTCCTCCTCCTCTTCAGCAAGTTCCCCCACAGAGAGCTGCGTTCTATAGAGGCACTCATGCAGGCTTGTTCCATAGCCACCCTGTCTGCATCTATTGACACACAAAAGGTGGCTCAGCCCCATCTCCTTCTTCACAGGATTTGATTGACATCAGTGGGAGCCAACTGCTCCCACTGCAATCAATTTGCTGAGTGAGAGAGCAGCCATCTCATGCACAGTGCTAATATCGGGAATAGGCTGAGGTATAAGTGGGGGCTGAGGGGTTCTGTGACAAGTTTTTTTTTTTTTTTTTTACCTTACAGTAGAACTATAGGCAAAACTTTTCTTTCATTTGGATAGAGTAAGGGGGGGGGGGGTTTATAACCCCTGTGTGATTTTCTTTTTGCCATCTGTGTCCCACTGCAGAGATTTCCCTTCACTTCCAAAGCCAAACAGGAAGTGAGAGGGAAAACCCTGCAATTGGTACATTTCCCTCCTAAGTGTAGCTCTAAAGCTACACTTAGTAGGCACTTGTGTTCTCTTCCAGTGTCCTCCCCAGAGCGGTCTTCTTGCACCTGCACTAAGCTGCCATCTTTGTGGGCTCCATATGGATTTTTATGGACTTTATTCTATATGGACAAATCGGTTTTAATTTCCTATTTGATTTTCCGCTCTCCCCTAAGCTCCCCTCCATTTGCGCCAATGTCCTCTCCTTTTATGATTAGAAGATTTCCCCTCTAATACTTTTCTGGGGAGAACCCAAAATTTGGGATTTTTTTATTTTTACTTTTATTATTACAGTACTGGCAAATAGGACAAAAAGGGGGGTGAATCTCTTAAGCAGAGTTCCACTCGGTTTTGTGCTGTCACAAAAGCTATACTTTTTGTAGCTGCTGACTTTTAATAAACACACACTCACCTGTCCCACGATCCAGTGATGTGGCCGCCGAACCTTCGCTTCTCCCCGGCGATGGCATCACAAGTGTGGGCACCCGGCTGTGACAACTTGCGGCTTCACAGCCGGGTGCGCACTGCACATGCACGAGTCGCGCTGAGCCTCCTCAATGGTCGGGCAATCTTCTGGGACTTGTGACGTGTCCCAGAAATTTGCAGGGAGGTAGGGGGGAGAGAACTGCCCCCCCCAAAAAAATGCGGAGGAGGATGATGAGGAGAATGAGGATGATGCTTAGAGTGGAACTTCCCCTTTTGTGTGGAGCTCCGCTTTAACGGGAACACAGCAATAAAAACTGACAGGTATTCTAATCCCTCTTCACATTATGCCATTAGTTATACTTTGCATAGCATGCATTATGGTAGAACACCTTTAGGGTTCAGAACCACTTTAAGCTTGTATCCCAAGATGAAACTGGAGCTAGCTGCAGAGGCTGCAAAAGCCCACGCATTGCACCTGCAATCCACTGGAATGCTTTGAAGTCTCCTATGCAAAATTGTAAGAAATGCACAAAAAAAAAAAATTATAGGTGCATGCATTACATTTTTGCAAAAGGTGGAAAATTCCATTAACATAAATGTATAACCCAAGCTTTGAGAGTTTTACACCTTTGTTAGGGGCCCTTTCACACAGGCGGACCGATCGGGTCCGCCTGTTAGCTTTTAGGCAGACCCGATCGGACCATTCATCGTAGGGCTGGGAGATTTTCTTAAAAAAAAAAAAAAAAAAAAAAAAAAAACACGATTCGAATCGAGTTTTTTTTTTTTCTTTGGAAACCGTGCCGGTCCTGAGGCGCTGCGGGCATGAGCTTTTAGGCGAGGCCACGGCCTCACCTAAAAACTCCTTGCCCGCAGCTCTTCAGGGCCGGCGCGGTGTCAGCGCCGGTCCGGAGGCGCTGCGGGCATGAGTTTTTAGGTGAGGCCGCGGCTTCGGCCTAGTCCGCGGCATCCGGGCGTAGCCGCGGACTAGGCCGAAGCCTCGCCTAAAAACTCATGCCCGCAGTGCCTCGGGACCGGCGCGGTGAAAAAAAAAAAAAAAAAAAAAAAATCTAAAAATAAATCGATTTGCTTAAATTTAGAATCGATTTGACCTCTCAACTCGATTCAAGCTTTAAATCGATTTTCTCCCCAGCCCTAATTCATCGCCCTCTATGGAGCGACGGGTGTTAACGCATATGTGTCCGTTCAAATCTAGTTTACAACTGATGAGATCGGCCAATGCAATACAGTGTACTTGGACCCCTTTCACGCTGGGGCCGCTCGTGCGTTAGCGGTAAAGCAGCACTCATTTTAGCACCACTTTACTGCTGTTTAAGCGGCACTTTTAACCCCTAAGGTTAAAAACGCCTGTGTTGCAGCGCTTCCGAAGCACTACCCATTCATTGCAATAGGCAGGGGGGGTTTTGGGGACCGCCCCCCAAAGATGCTGCTTGCAGGACTTTTTCTAACGTCCCGCAAGCGCATCGCCCCAGTGTGAAAGCACTCGGGCCTTTACAATCGGGCAGCATGGGAGGCAGTTTTCAGGCGCTATTTCTAGCTCTAAAACGCCTGAAAACTGCCTCAGTGTGAAAGGGGTTTTATAGCAAATACTCTCATTACATTACATAAAAGGAGAAGCTAGAGTAAAATTTTTCGGCAAGGAAAAGGGGTAAGCATGCTATTTAAGGGCGGGTTTTTCACACTGGGGCGGTGAGAGCGCCGGCGGTAAAGTGCTGTTAGTTTTAACGGTGAGGTAGTTGAGAGGCAGTGTTCTGGCGCTATTTTTAGTGCAAAAATGCCTGAAAAGCGCCCCAGTGTGAAAGTAGCCAAAATGGGAACATATAAAGTAGGTATTTCTGCAGTTTGGCTGCCAATGTAGAAATACACTTTAAAACTACACTTGGGCTTAAAGAGGTTGTAAACCTTCAAAGTTTTTCACCTCAATGTATTGAGGTGAAAAACCTCCTGTAATGCTACAACCCCCCCAAGCCCCCGTTTTACTTACCTGTACCCCCTCTATCTTGTCCTCGGGATGAGCACACCAGCAAAAGCCGGTGTCTCGGGTCCTGATTGGATGGATTGATAGCAGCAGTCATTGGCTTACGCTGCTGTCAATCAAATCCAATGACGCGGGCGATGGCCCATCCCCCCCCCCCCCGCGTCTGGCATTCATGTCTATGGATGCAAATGCTGGACTCTGGAGCACGCCTGCAAGCTAACCCCCCGGGAGAGCGCTTCTCCTAGGGGGTTATCCGATGCGGGGAGGAGCCGTGAGAGCCCCCGAGGGACCCCAGAAGACGAGGTTTTGGCCACTCTGTGCAAAACGAGCTGCACAGTGGAGGTAAGTATGACATGTTTGTTATTTTAAATAAAACACAAACCTTTTGTATCACTTTAAAGGCCAAGGTCACCGGTTTTTCTAAATTCCAGCCCCCCCATATGTACCAATACAGTATTAATGTACATGTACTTGCCGAATGTGTCCCCCCCCCTCCAGGTCCTATATTGTCCCAACTGATTAATGCACAGTGCAATTATTTTAGGATTGCATTTTTAACATCTGCTGCACACTTCAAAAGCAGGGTGGAGATTAACAGGTTTGATATATAATCGAGAGAGATCGAGAGAGAAGATATATATCTAGATCACACAATTAAAGAGAACCTGTCCTCAATAAAAGAAAATTGCAGGTAAAGAAAAAAAAAAAAAGCACAGAAAAGCAAGTATTATAATGCTTACCTGCAGCAATTTTTCTCTCCATAATTATTTTTTTTTTTTAAATTAACCTGCAATGTCCTTCAGCTATCAAACGTGACAGTTCCCTAGACCTCCCACCAGGTCATAGCCCTCTCCTCTGAGTGTCCAAATACCGTCTGTGCTGGCGCAGCTCCTCCACCTCCTCTCTACATAACCTTTTATCTAGCTGCCAGTGAAGGAGTAGTATTATGGAGTGACAGCTCTGAGTACACTGCCATTACATCCAGGATGGCTCAAGGGTCTCAGGGCTTTTGCAATTCTATAAAAAGTGAGACGTACATAGGTGGTACATAATGTGCCTAAAATATGTTAAATGCACATATGATTTTTATGGCAACATTGATGTAGAAATGAATAGTGTGGTACAGGATTAAAAAAAAAAAAAAAAGTTGTCAGAACAAACACTAACAATTTGGATTGAGTGTGGAAGGACATTTAAGGTTTTTGGCTAGCGGGTGCTCCGTTAAGGATTTTCCCATAACAGGTTTTACCAGACAGAAAGCAAACGAAAATCTGCAACCGCAGAAACCCAACAAGGGCTCTAACCCTTTTCTTATTCCAGCCAAAAACACCATGATAAAGTCATGAGATGTGAATGGCATTCAAAAGCAAAAAACTCACAAGTTGGTTAAAGTCACTGGTAACCAAGCATCAACTTTAGGCACAATGGTATCAAAAAATAAAACATTGTACTGCTGTCTAGTTTAAGTGCCTGCTGACTCCTCAATTGCTCATCCATAGTAACTTGTGCATTCCCAGTAAAACAAGAGAAGCTACAGTCCAGGTCAAAAATCAAACTAATGACATCCTACAAGCCATCAGTAACCTGGACGTTGCAGCAAATAACAGAACTGTACACATGTTGTGTAACCTGGCCTACAAAATCTGCTTAGTTTACGTGAAAAACTCAAACAACTCAAGTAGGGTTTTTCTACAATCCTGACAACTACAGAACATTGATTAGAATCTTTGGTCAGCTGATCAAAACAAACATAACCAAACTGATATATCAAAGAGGTTTTCATCTTTGGGAAACGCAAGATTTTGAAAAACCAACTTTCACTGCAGGGTTGCAAGAAACTGGAATTAACCATTCAACATTAAATCACAAATGTTTATCCTTCAGTAGGGTTAAAATCTGGCATTTCCTCCAATAGTCTCAGAATTCCTCTTCCTCGCCCTCTCCTAGGAATAAAGGAAGCGGCTCCATTCATCCCGGAAGTACTGGCTCCTGTATGGAAAGAACAGAAACACAGCATCAACACCACACTTGTGACATTTTTTGAAAATTGATGCAAAGGGTCTAGGTGAACGCATTTATTATTTTTAAAGTGGTTGTAAACCCACAAACAAAACAAAAAAAAAAAAAACCCTGCAAGACAAAGGCATAATGAGCTAGTATGCACAGCATACTAGCTCATTATGTATGATTAACCTTAAATCGAAGCCCTAGCAGCGGTCCTCGTCCACCAATCCGGCGACATCGCTCCCAGATCTTACTTCCAGGTATCGCGGGCTCCAGTGTTGCGATTGGCCGAAGCCACGATGACGTCACTCCCGTGCATGTGCACCGGAGCCGCTGGTAACGGCACAGTCTAACTGAAGCAACGGCACGTACGTGCCGTTGCTTCAGTGCGCATGTGCCGATGACAAATACAGGGGATATCTCCTAAACCGTTCAGGTGATATCCGGGGTAGCTACAGGTAAGCCTTATTATAGGCTTACCTGTAGCAAAAAGTGGCTATAAAGGGTTTACAACCACTTTAATATTTTTTTTTTTTTTTATTTTGGATACAGTAAGAAATATTGGAAAACCCAATCAGGTTTTTGTTTGGAGTCTTCATCCTTAGTGAAATTTCCCTTCACTTCCTGTCCCGGACTTTAACTCATCATATGCCAGCACATTTTACAAAGTGGCTAAAGTCCAATGAGGTGCATGCTACACCTGGACTTAGCTCTTTAACCACCTCAATACAGTGCACTTACACCCCCTTCCTGCCCAGGCCATTTTCCAGCGCTGTCACACTTTGAGTGACAATTGCGCGGTCACACTACACTGTAACCATGTGAAATTTTTATCATTTTATTGACACAAATAGAGCTTTCTTTTGGTGGTATTTAATCACTCCTGGGGTTATTTTTCTAAAAAAACAAAAAAACAAAAACAACAACAAAAAAAACAAACAAACAAAAAAAAACACCCCAGAAATTTTGAAAAAAAAAAAAAATTTTTTTTAGTTTGTCAGTAAATTTTGGCACTTGTGGGCAGATTGGAGCCAATTGTGGGCACTGGTTGGCACAGATGGCTGATAGTGGCATTGCTGATTACATCCCTAGATATCTTCTGAGGAGATGCCGCTAATCGGCTCTCCTCTCCTCACACTATGTCAGTGTGAGTCGAGGAGCGCCAATTACCGGCATCTCAGTGTTTACATGTGACCGGCTGTGATTGGACACAGGGGTGCGCAAGAGCGGTCGTTCTGAAGGGCTGTCATATGACGTCCACCCAGAATGAGAGCCGCGATGCCCAGCCGTCATTTGACGGCCGGTGGGCGGGAAGAGGTTAAATTTACATTTTTGGAGCTGCAGGAGGATAGCCATCGCTACACTGAGATGTTGCTCTCTCACAAAAAAGCAGCTCTGCTGCCCATTCACAGAAGCCTTTGTATTTTGTGAATGGGTTCATATAATGCAAAGCACTCTGTGACTGGGTCCTGTAGCTGCATGAGACTCGCCATCCTCATGGCATGCACCCCATTGGACTTTGTAAAAAGCGCAGGCATGCTATGAGTTAAAGTCCAACAGGGTGCATGCTATGGGGATGGCGAGTTGCATGCAGCTACAGTACCCACCCCTACCCTGCTCCTAACCAATCACAGAGCGCTTTGTATTATAAGAACCCATTCACAAAATACAAAGGCTTCTGTGAATGGGAAGCAGAGCTGCCATGTGTGAGAAAGCAGCATCACACCGAGTGTAGTGTTAGTTATGCTCCTGGAGCTCCCTAAAACTGTTAGATGTAAATTAAAGAGATAAGCCCACAGGTGGCATGCACCTCGTTGGACTTAAACTCGTCATATGCCAGCACATTTTACAAAGTGCCTTAAGTTCTGGAGTTCTACCTCCTACACCTGCGTCATCCAATATTTTGAACTACACTTTGATACCAAAGAATGTCAACTGATTCCCCACTTCATATCTGGACAGCAGCTCACATCACAGACAAGGTTTAAAGCAGAATTTAACCCTCCAAATAAAAAATGGTCTCCAGGAGCTTTTAGCCATAATAGTTACATAGACAGGTTGAAGAAAAAAAAAAAAAAAAGACACAAGTCCATCCAACCAATAAAAAATAAAATAAAAAATACAATCCCATATACACAATCTAATACCCACAGTTAATTCAGAGGAAGTTAAAAAACCCCAGCAAAGCATGATCCAATTTGCTATAGCAGGGGAAAAAAAAAAAAATTTCTTCCTGATCTCCCGAGAGGCAATCAGATTTTCCCTGTATCAACTTTACCTATAAAATGTCAGTGCCTAGGACGTTCCTGGTCCATCCACCAGAGAAAAAAAAAAACTAAACTAATAATAAAAATGCCATGAATATATCCCCTATTTTGTAGATGCTATAACTTTTGCACAGAAGCGATTTGTTTTACCAAAAATATGTAGAATACATATTGGCCTAAACTGAAGAAGAAATTTGTTTATTTTTCTTTTTGGATATTTATTATAGCAAAAAGTAAAAAAAATATTGTTTTTTTTCAAAATTGTTGATCTCTTTTTGTTTAGAACGCAAAAAACAAAAACAAAAACTGCAGAGGTGATCAAATACCACCAAAAGAAAACTCTATTTGTGGGAAAAAAAGGACATCAATTTTGTTTGTGTACAGCATCGCACGACCGTGCAATTGTCAGTTCAAGAGACGTAGTGCCGTATCGCAAAAAATGGCCTGGTCATTAAGGGGGTAAAATCCTTCTGGGGCTGAAGTGGTTAAGGCGTTAATTAAGCTATTAAGTATATATGGCTCAAATGCAGAGGTGAGAGCATACTGAGCACAGTGTGGTGGAACAAAAACAGGTTGATTTGAAGTGGTTCATTAGATCACCTTGGAGCATGTTTCTTTGAACTTTATAATTTTTATAAGAACTTTGGGCATGCACAGGGAGCGCATTTTATCTGATATATGGGGATTATAGGATGGGAATATGTGGAGAATATAGTTGTGTGATATTTAGTGATTCATTTTCAGCACTCTGGACACTTTTTTTCCTAACCATGTAGATTTTTTGCAGATCACATTGTACAGAATTTGGGTTGAGCATCGCTGCACTTCTTAAGTATTTAGGTGTGGGAACACACAACAGTGTTGGCCATCTCTTTAAGGCCAACAAGTGGGAGTTTTATTTGTTGATTGATTTTAGGATTAAATTGTGGCACAAGAGTTAATCTGCACATTTTAAAAGAATATTTTGACATAGCATCACCTAAAGCAACAACTCAGTTCAAGGAAGGATACTTACCGCAAGCAGCGCCTGCAGAATCCAAATGGTCATTGAGACGCAGATGATCACTTTTTTTCTGTTGAAAGTGCGTACAATAATGTGATATGGTTATTCATTCAAAAGTACTATTTTGTAAGCAGAACATTAAAGTGGTTGTGACAAAAAAAAAATAAGAATAAAATAAAAAAAAGTGAGGAGGGGATCCTGTTCTTCTAAAACCATAGAGCATAGTGCTTGTGCAGCATCATTTGACCCGCTCTAAGCTATTAAAAAAAAACAAATAACAAAAAACAAAAAAAAACAAACCTGGTTGATCCGGCCTGTATGTGTCCCCCCTGGCTGTGCAGAGCACGGTAATCATGGCTACTGAGCCATGATTACCGTAGTCAGTTTAAGAGTCTCCATCAGCCAGCAGTCTCTCCCCTCTCCCTCCCGTCAGCTCGGGAGTCTGTGCTGATCTCCTCCCAATGCTATTCTATGTAAAATAACTGTAATTAGTAGAATCCCATCTGTTATATGCAACTATATTGCTCAATGTCTTTATTTAAAAAAAGTTTTATAAAAATGATGCAGCGCAATACCTTATTGCAGAGCTCCGCTGTGCGGTCACGTGACCGCCCGCCGCTCTCCTACTGGCTGACGCGAAAGGGGAATCTCAACCGCTCCCGCTGTAGTCCTCAGGAAGGAGAGCGACGGGACTTCAAGTGACTGCACAGTGTCACTGACCTAAAGCGGAACTTCAGTCATTTTTTTTCCCATCTATTAAATCTTCTGTTCTTGTGGTTTTAACTTTGGATAGTAAAATTTTTTTTTCTGCCAGTAAATACCTCATACAGCCCACTTCCTCCTGCTGGTCTGGTCATTAACCTAGGCTTATGACATCATGCACAGCTTTCTCTCCCACTCTAGTGAGTTTGCCAGGAAGGGAGGGGGCATGATTCATAAGAGGGCCAATGAAAGCTGCAGAGCTGGGAGGTGTGCCTCTCTGTAAATCCAGGAAGTGAACAGGCAGCAGCTTCAGCTGCCCACAGTTAAAATGGATGCAGCCAGACTAAGTGGAGGGGGATTTCTGCAGCATATTTGGCAAGTACAGAATCACAGTATATATAAAATAATATGCATAAGTGGTTGGAGGGAAGCTTCAGAATGGATGGAATGAAGATGGAATGAATGGAAGATGTTTTTATTACAAATTATGTGAGCAGACTGCAGTTCCTCTTTAAGGTATTGTGCTGCATAATTTTTTATAAAACAAAGGCACTGAGCAACATAGCTGCATAGAACAGAGGGCATTCTACTAATAACACAGAGTGACTTCACAACCACTTTGAGCCCATCATGAAGCAGCTTTGTGCCATAGTCGGCAGCACTGTAGCCCCACTTTCAGTTGCCACTAGGGCAATAACCTGTATATGTTAGGTATGTTTTCCCCACATTTTATTTGTGCTTACTCCAAATCTCTCCTTAGCTCCCCAAAAACACTATGCCAAGATAACCAACCTTACGTCGCCAAGCTGGCATACCTGGAATCTTTTAGCATCGAGGATGATGGTTTTATTATCAACAGACGACCGCCTCGCTTGTAGAGTTGGGCTGGGCAAGTGAGCCGGTGTAAGCGTCACGCCATAAACTGAGGCCAAGGCTTTGCTGATACAGTAGCTAAAGGAAGAGTAGTGTAGAAAAAAAAAAAAAAAAAAAAAGTAGCATTTAATGCAGTTTAGCGATTTCCATATAAGGTCCATTTAATAAAAACCCTAACAACCACCAATAAAAGTTGGAAAAACACAAAAACAAAAAACAAAACAAACATTCACAAAAATTATTATTATTTTTTTTAATACTAACTGTATCTGACAATTACAAAATTACAGAGATGCACATTGCCAACTTCAGGCTGTACTGCCATCTGCAGGCTTAGTTTGTGAATAAAGCCTCCAGTTTCCATGTGATTACATGATTTGGAACCACTTAAAAGAGGAAGTAAACCCTGATGGCTTTTACTTCCTCTTTTGCTCCCTGCAAATTAAAAGCATAAATGGGCTAGTATGTGATTATGTGACACTTACCTGCAAACGAATCCATCGCTGTCCCCTGTGCAGGCTGCGTCCATCTTCACCCCTCTTCCTTCCGGGGGCCGCAGACTCCAGCTCTGTGACGGGCCGGAGCCGCGTGACATCACTCCTGCGCATGCGCACGGGAGCCGTCAGTAACTGCACACGCTGGGGAAGAAACAGTACGGAGGTCCGTTTTTTTCACAGCGCATGCGCCGATTACATTGGCGCACGTTTAGGAGATATTTCCACTACCTATAGGCAAGCCTTATTCTAGGCTTACCTATAGTTAAAAAAGTCAGGAGGGAGGGTTTATAACCACTTTAAGGACTGCCCCACGCAGATATACTGCGGCAGGGAGGCCCCCTGCACGAAATTGCGTACCTGTACGTGATTTCGTGCACAGGGTCTGGGGCGCGCGCCAGCCCGAGCACTTTAGCAGGTCCGGCAGACGCAATATCCACCAGGACCTGCCGGTCGTTTACAGGAGAGGCAGAGCGGCAGTCTGCCTATGTAAACAAGGCAGACTGCCGGTCTATCAGTCAGGAAGATGGAGATCTTGTGTTTCTGCTAAGCAGAAACATGGTTCTCTGTCTTCCTCCAGTTGAGCCACCCTCCATACAGCAATAAGCACTCCCTAGGAGCACACTTATCCCTTTGATCGCCCCTGACGTTAACCCCTTCCCTGTCAGCGTGATTGGTACAATGAGAGTGCGATTTTGTTGTTTTGTTTTTTAGCACTGATCACTGTATTAGTGTTACTGGTCCCAAAAAAAAAAAAAAAAGTGTCAAATGTGTCAAGTGTCCAAATTGTCCGCAATATATCAAGATGCAACTCAACTTCCGGGAAAAAAAAAAAAATAAAAATCGCTAGTTACTAGTAAAATAAATAGAAAATTCCATAAAAATATCCCATAGTTTGTAGACTCTAAGTTTTGCGCAAACCAATCAATATATACACTTATTGGGATTTTTTTTTTTTTTTACCAAAAACATGTAGCAGCATACCTATTGGCCTAAGCTGATGAATAAATTAGATTTTTTACATTTTTTATTGGATGTTTTTTATAGCAGAAAGTAAATATTTTTTTTTTCCCCAGAATTTTTGGTCTCTTTGTTTATAACGCAAAAAATAAAAAAAACGCAGAGGTGATCAAATACCAAAAGGAAACTATTTGTGGGAAAAACAAGACAACAATTTCTTTTTGGGTACAACGTCGCACAACTGCGCGTCAGTTAAAGTAGCGCAGTACCACTTCGCAAAAAATGGCCTGGTCTTGGGTAAACCTTTCGGGGGTTAAGGTTCCCCAATTGTTAGTGGTCACCTGACCCATTAGTGACGGCTCAGTGTGACAGGTAGCACCAGAAAAGTGTGTCAAATGAGAGATGTAAATTAAATACAAATACCCAGTGAAGTGGCTGGCCTCAGGTGATATACAGATGAAACAAATCATCTTACATAAGTTGTACCTGTTTATCTGGAGTCTCTAAATCCAAAGTACAGAAATTATAAAGCTTGTCTGAGCCCTCAAAAAGAAGGGGGTGGAGAGCAGAAATTACACTCTGCAGACCTCAGTGAGGAGAGCTCAGAGCAGATTAGAGGGAAGCAAAGGCTGTTAATCACAGGCTGTGCACAAGCGTCCCCCCCCCCCCCCCCCCCAATCACCTTTTTTTTGTTTGGCGTCAGGAAAAAGCATCAGAAGTGGCTCATGCTGATAGGAGCACAACAAGGCAACAGACAGAAGACACACTAAGTGCTCTGGATTGAGACAAGTACACACTATAGAGGGATATTGCTTTGTTCATGAGGTTTACAACCACTAAGGTTCTCTCACCAAAAGGCAACGTGCAGGAAAATACTAAAATTGTCAGACTTTGGGTGGGAAGGGATAGTTGCAGCAAGGTCTATACACTTACGTAACTTTCTTGCAGCTGGCAAGAGCACAGTACCACATGTCATTCTCCTCATGCCATTTGCACCTGTCAAGACACAAAATTGTTGCGCAAGGTTTTAACTAACAGAGGTCTATAGAAAGAATTTTAGGTCTGATCACAGATGAAGCAACAACAATGCGATATAAACCTGAATGTCTGGAATATTTGGGAGCCAAGGAAGAGTGAAGAATTTATTATTTTTGCAAAATATCCCAATATTTCCCACTCCTACCTGCAGCTGCTAACCGGGCCTGGTCTTTTTACCTGGTGTTGCTGGCGTAATCCCAATGAACGACATCCAGTAGCCGATGCACAGTGGATTTTGAAGGCTCCTCACCAAGTTTGTCTCTAAAGTATTTCAATATTAAACTTTCTAGATCCAACAATTCAAAACGGTTATCCATTCCTGCAATATAGGAGGATGAAGCATTACATTGGGATTGACAGCAATTCATTAAGCTCTAGCAAAGTCAGTGTGAACCGGTGATGTTTAAGTACTACTGGCCACATGTACAAAGCTACATCAAAAGTCATAAAATAATTTAAAGTAAATGGAAAGGTTCCTTTTTTTTTTTTTCTTTTTTAAACAAACATGTTATACTTACCTGCTCTGTACAAGGTTTTGCACAGAGCGGCCCCGATCCTCCTTTTCTAGGGTGTCCCAGGTCCCTGCTCTTCATCTGGTGCCCCCACAGAGAGCCGCTTTCCCTGGGGGCACCCGTGCGGGCGCTCACGAGTCTCGCTGCTGCGTCCACTGACTCAGACAGCAGGCCTTGGCCCCACCCCCCCGCGTCACTGGATTTGACTGACAGCAGCGGGAGCCAAATTTTTCTCAAAATTTTCGGTCTTTTAAAAAAAAAAAAGAAAACCCAACAGTGATTAAATACCACCAAAAAGCTCCATTTGGGTAGTGTTACATGACCGTGCAATTGTCTTTCAAAGTGCGACAGTGCTGAAAGCTGAAAAATGGCCTGGGCTGCGGCAAAAGTGCTCGGTATTGAAGTGGTTAAAAAGGTACAGCGCAACATAATTTTACTTTAAGTATGGAAGCATGCCCCAATGTGGAACCCAGTTCTCAAAAGGTCACTTCCAGATTATCCCACGTTTAGCCCTGCAGGGATCGGTTGACCGGTTGCCTTATCTCTGAAAGCCAGCCATAACTGTCTGAAAGTTGAAACCAAAGAGATATAGCTTTAGCAGCAGTGTGGAGACGGGTTATGATTGAAAAAAATAAAATAAACAAAACATTAAAAAAACATTTAATGAAAAAAAAAAAAAAAATAATAAGCAAAAGCAAAAGCAAAGCAAAGCAAAGCAAAGCAAAGCAAAGCAAAGCAAAGCAAAACACCTCAGGCCTTGTCTGTGAAGGAAAAGAAAGAAAACCCCTTTAAAATAAGAGATAAAACATACTTACCAGCTTTATAAGCAAGCCACTGAAGACACCATTTCACTCTGTACATGTCATTATTCTGAAAAACACAAATTAAGCAAATGTATGTATAAGTACAAGGTCCCTTTCACACGATCAGATCCGCCTGTCCATTTCAGGCAGATCTGATCGGGCCACCCATTGTCTTCTATGGGGAGGCAGATATCAGCGGATATGTGTCCGCTGACACCCGATCTGACAGGATCCGCTGAACCCAGCAGGTTGGATCGGATGAAAACTGACAGGTTGTCCGTTGTCATCCGATCTTCCCATAGAGGAGAGAGGGCTCTGACAGATCCGTCATCCCCCTGCTCAGCTGGGCTCAAAAAAACTGATCCATCCCGTTGGTTCTAAACACAGAAACACCTCCAGGTGGCCACATTGCATTGAACTTTACAGAAAATTAGAGCTGCAGATTAGAAAGGGAAAGGTCATTTTTAACAACATTCAAATACAATATGACTTGAGTTGCAATTGTATACGAGATGTGTGTATGTATGTATGTATGTATGTATGTATGTATGTATGTATGTATGTATGTATGTATGTATGTATGTATATATATATATATATATATATATATATATATATATATATATATATATATATATATATATATATATATATATATTATAAAAAAAAAAAAAACTTTGAAGGCGTTTTATTTTTTTTTATTGTGAAGCAAACAAATAGGACAAAATAACAGAAAAAGTCAATGTGCATAACTATTCACCCCCCTAAAGTCAATACTTTGTAGAGTCACCTTTTGCGGCTATCACAGCTCCAAGTCGCTTTGGATAAGTCTCTATGAGCTTGCCACATCTTACCACTGGGATTTTTGCCCATTCCTCTTTGCAAAACTGCTCCAGACATAGCGTTTTCTTTGGTAGCCAAAATGTTCAATTTCTAGTCTCATCAGACCAGAGCACCTTCCTCCATACATTTTGGGAGTCTCCCACATGCCTTTTCGCAAACTCAAAACGTGCCATTTAGTTTTTTGCTGAAAGTAATGGCTTTCTTCTGGCCACTCTGCCATAAAGCCCAACTCTATGGAGCGTACGGCTTATTGTCGCCCTATGTACAGATACTCCAGTCTCTGCTGTGGAACTCTGCAGCTCCTCCAGGGTTACCTTAGGTCTCTGTGCTCCTCTCTGATTAATGCCCTCCTTGCCCGGTCTGTGAGTTTTGGTGTGCGGCCGTCTCTTGGCAGGTTTGCTGTTGTGCCATGTTCTTTCCATTTGGTTATGATAGATTTGATGGTGCTCCTAGGAATCATCAAAGATTTGGATATTTTTTTATAACCTAACCCTGACTTGTACTTCTCAGCAACATTGTCCCTTACTTGTTTGGAGAGTTCCTTGGTCTTCATGGCAGTGTTTGGTTAGTGGTGCCTCTTGTTTAGGTGTTGCAGCCTCTGGGGCCTTTCAAAAAGGTGTGTATATGTAATGACAGATCATGTGACACTTAGATTGCACACAGGTGGACATCATTTCACTAATTATGTGACTTCTGAAGGTAATTGGTTGCACCAGAGCTTTTTATGGGGCTTCATAACAAAGGGGGTGAATACATACGCACATGTCAATTATTTATTTCTGAAAAATAGTTTTATGTATATATTTTTCTAATTTTACTTCACCAACTTAGATTATCGTGTTCTGATCCATCACATATAATTCAGATTAAAAAAAAAAAATTGAACCAAAAGCTGTAATGTAACAAAATAGGTAAAAAGCCAAGGGGGTGAATACTTTTGCAAGGCACTGTACATGCCATTTTTTTCTCCACGAAAGTTGAGTTACCCTTTAAAGTGAATAATGGCCCTAGAATTATTGCCTTCACTCAGGCATATCCATCATGGCAATCAACGTGGTTGTACACATGCGCCTCTGACAAGTGTGCTTATGTCCATAGGTGCATGTACGCTGGGGCGGGTATTACTTCACTGTAACTTTCTGTACACTTTTTCTCCACTTCAAGGGTGAAAAAAAACCCAAAAAAACTTACTGGCATAACTCTATGGAACAGGGGTTGTCAAATTCAATTGCGGGCTGTATCAGCATTATGGTTTCCATCAAAAGGGCCGGTTGCATTTGCAAGACTACATACATTTATCCAGGGATTTTTTATTCAGAGAAGAGGTGCGGGAACTCAATCATGCGCGCCCCCCCCCCCCCCCCCCCCCTGCTAAGGTCTCTCCTGCAACTGTCAGATAACCTGTAGGGAGAATTCCCAGTGGCCAGAGTAGCTCACTCATTCAGGATTTGTAAGGGAACACAAGAACAAAGATCTTATCATGTAAATCAGGTATTACAATTTAAGAAGTGCCCATCACTACAGTATTAACCCAAATTCACTAAGTTTGGCTTTAGGGCCAGTTCACACATGCAGTCCAGTGCATTTATTTTCTGCATCAAAAATGCATGGCAAGTAGGTTATATTTTCAGTGGCATAGTTCACACCAGTGCTTGCAGTTCCAAATAAATAAAAAAAAAAATGGAAGTAGAACATGCTGCATTCCACCTGGGAAGACAAAATTAATGCTGCCCTACCACTATACAAACTGACGTACATGAGTCGTGGTTGCCCCTGGAAATTTGATAAAGTATGGTTGCCATGCGGTACAGCAGTATATGGTTCCTCCTTCCTCTCCCTTCTGTCCCCTCCCTACCTCACCCCATCCCCCTTCCTGTCCCTCCCCATTACCCCCACCTCCCTTATTTACTGGGACATGAGTCCTAAGCATGATTTTCTTGAGGTGCAATCATATGTATTGATCTAATGTGTGTTCAGCGGATGGAAATTGAACGTGTGGCATGTGACATAACAAGTTACTGTAATGTATATCATCTACTCCACAAATATGTTTTTTTTTATACTGTATTAATACTCTTAATAAAGCACTCCTGATTGTAAAAAAAAAAAAAAAAAAAAACGAGAACATGCTGCATTTTTTCTGTCCTCAATTAAAGGTCATTAAAAAGAGGGGGAAAAATGCACTGGACCGCATCAAAAACGCGCATGCAGAAAAGAATCTGGACTTCGTTTTTTATGGTTTAAACTGGCCCTTAGGGGGAACCCATCAAAGGTAGAGGATATACAGAACTTTGGCGTCATGCACCATCCAGCGTGTTCTCAATTGGAATACATAAAATATTCACCCAGGTCTTCCAAAACTGTAATGTGTCACAAACTGGTCTTTGGCCTGTCATGGTTATGTTGGAAGTGGGGGGTGGGGGCAAATCTCACTGCTTGGGAACCTGAAAGAGGAGATGAAAATATATGGATGGTTCACAAATGAAAGAAGAAATGAACACAAACGTACCCTGCAATAAATTTGTACTTGTAGAGAAGGCACTGGACAAATAAAGTCACAGAGCGAACGGTACAGTTTGTGATAGTTGTGGTTTGCGAGCTCAAATCCAGACACCGGAATCTGATGGGTAGCAGCACCTGAGGAGCAAGAGACCGCAATCAGCTAAACAAACTCAGCAGTATCCGTTAATTCAATGGCCTGAGTATCCTACACTGACAGTATACAGAAAAAAATAAAAAATAATAATAAAAAAAAAAAAAAACAAAACAAACGCATACACACGGAAAAAAGCGTCTTACTTCCAGCCTGACAGTGGTAACGGAAACCAAAAGGCAGCTCTCCTGGAGAAAAGAAAAGACATTTAATCCTGTTAATGCATCTTTTACATATATAAATGAGACAAGACACTGCATTATACAGGACATCACCAACTGTTCTATCAGCAAGGTAAAAGCTGAACTGCAGGCAAACAGCCAAAAATGATAAAGGCAAGTAATTCACCTGTATGTCGATCTGTATTTCCACCGATCCAGTTCTAAGATTAAAAGCCGAGTACACACTATACCATTTTCTGTAGATTTACCAAAACCATATCATATGAGGTCAAACCTTAAAAGTTTCGATTTGTATGCAATCAGGCCCTTGTACTTCATGGTGGTTTTGGTAAATCTAAAGGAAATCAGACAAAAAAAAAAAAAAAAAAAAAGTGTGTGTGTATATATATATATATATATATATATATATATATATATATATATATATATATATATATATATATATATAGTGTGTATGGGGTATTACACAGCACAGTCCTGGCTGGCAGGAGACCTGATTTTTCTCTGCTGCATTTAACACTTGCAGGTCTTGTTCATCAACAAGACTGGACAGTGAAAGTAAAAGCAGCAGACGGATGGGGGAGCTCACCTCTCTGCTCTCCACCTCCTATTAGCAAGTTTCTTGTCAGCACATGAGCACTGCTGCACAACTGGCCTCTTGTGCTAAGCTTCCCCCCCTTCAAGTCAGCTCTGCTGCACAATGAACTAGAGGCGGGTTAATCAGTAAATACAGTGGTTAAAAAGGATGAGTTCACCTTAAAAATAAAAGCACTCTTTTTTTTTACCTGTGTAAAAGGGGGGGGGGGGGGGGGGGGGGAAGGAAGATAAAATGTGCATTTACGATTTTTTTTTTTCTGAGGGGCCTGTAAAGTATTGCACTCACGATCATATTGTGGGTGCAATGTCAGACACCTGCAGGCTGTCAGTGTAGCGGTGATCTGCCTGTCCCTCCGATATGGGCAGTTACCTCAGTCCAGGAAGCGCAATGGATTATAAGAGCGCTCACCACTGCCATCACAGTTTAACAATGTAGCATGTTCCAAAAGGTGAATTTAACCTTTAATTACCGACTAGTGCAAACAAAATCTGGTGCAGCTGCGCATAGTAACCAATCAGCTTCTAATGGCCCGTACACACGATCTGAATATTGTACGAAAACAGTCGTCCGAGGAAAGATCGTAAGATATTCGGATCGTGTGTACACTACTTTCGAGAGCCGATCACGACAGTTAATCCGATATTATTCGATCGGACATACACGAAAATTTCCCTCGTACGATTCCAGATCGTACAATTTTTGTTTAGTCAGTATAGTTGTCGTCCGAAAATACAATACAAATACATTACAACACATGACATACGAGAATTTTCGTGACTTTATTTAGCTATTCAATTTCTAGTTGCGACTATTAAGCGAGAACGGTCGTACAATATTCAGAACGTGTGTACGAGGCATAACTTTAGCTTGTTTAATTAAGCTTTGATAATAAAACCTAGAAGCCGATTGGTTGCTATGTACAGCTTCATCAAATTTTATGCACCAGCTTTAGTAAAACCCCCCTTTGCCTTTGTTTCCTATCTTTCTACTTCGACTTTTCTTTTTCTCCTGACGTTTTGTCTGTCTTTTCTAAACATACCATAAAGTTGATGTTAGATTCCTGTGGCATAGTTTATTCTTCTGAGCCAGGACTCAGGCTTTATGTACATCGATCCATGCATTCTTACACTCGTTACTCAAGCTAGGTATCCTTATATTCAATGGATGCTCTGCCTTTTATTCATAATGTTATGGAGACCAATGTTAATTTCATCAACTAAAATATTTGTTGACTAAATTAATACTATTTTAGTCGACTAAATACAAAAAAAAAAAAAAAATCTTAAATATGAAATTTTGCTAATATTATTCAGGTAATATCAGAAAAAACAGAGCAAATCACCGCGCTATATTAAACTAAATAATGCAAAACCACCTATTGACAAAAAATAAATTGTAAATTAAACCCAATCTAATGTGACAAATAAGTGATCAAATATATAAAGCAGCTGCTAAAACGTGAGATACACACATAACAAAATTAGGTAAAAGAGGAGCAGCGCTGTGAGAAATATTCCATGTGATGAACAGAATTAGTACATAGGTAAAAAACCAAAAAATTGGGATAAGTTCCAAGTTCATAGGTTATATAAACAACTGGACTGTCCTATTGAGAACCAATCTTGATGGTAAATACGGGACGTGAATATGGGAATCAATGAGTCCTTCACCACACCACTGTGATAATAAAATTGTGCGCTTACCAAATGGCAAGCTTAGAAGAGCTTGCGACCTTAACCCGGTCGGGGCCTTTCAAGGTAGAACCATCAAGGAGAGACACACCACTTGGTTTGAATTAGGCACACTGTTCTTCCAGTTACCACTCTAAATGGAGATGTGACCCCAGGCTAGGGATAAACCTACAGGCTAGCCCTCTCTGCATTTCACCCTTAAGGGCCTAGTCAAACTTACTTTCAAGATGGAGAATGGATTCTCCATCTTGAAAGTAAGTTTGACTAGGCCCTTAAGGGTGAAATGCAGAGAGGGCTAGCCTGTAGGTTTATCCCTAGCCTGGGGTCACATCTCCATTTAGAGTGGTAACTGGAAGAACAGTGTGCCTAATTCAAACCAAGTGGTGTGTCTCTCCTTGATGGTTCTACCTTGAAAGGCCCCGACCGGGTTAAGGTCGCAAGCTCTTCTAAGCTTGCCATTTGGTAAGCGCACAATTTTATTATCACAGTGGTGTGGTGAAGGACTCATTGATTCCCATATTCACGTCCCGTATTTACCATCAAGATTGGTTCTCAATAGGACAGTCCAGTTGTTTATATAACCTATGAACTTGGAACTTATCCCAATTTTTTGGTTTTTTACCTATGTACTAATTCTGTTCATCACATGGAATATTTCTCACAGCGCTGCTCCTCTTTTACCTTATTCAGGTAATATGTGCAATGGCATTAGAGCCAATAGAGTTTACACTTTTTTTGCTTTTTTGTTATATTTTCAAGTTGTACTTCTGCTTGTCAAAAAGCAATATATTAGTTTGTTCAAGAAACTTGGATTTAAAAAGAGATATAGCAGTAAGAAGGGTCGCTGGTTCGAATCCCAACCACAACACTACGGGCCCTTTCACACTGGGGCGGGGGTAAAACACCGCTATTATTAGTGGCGTTTTACCGTCGGTATTCCGAGAAAGGGTTAAATACCACCGCAAAGCGCCTCTGCAGAGGCGCTTTGCCGGTGGTATAGCCGCGCCGTCCCATTGATTTCAATGGGCAGGAGCAGTGAAGGAGCGGTATACACTGTGCTCCTTCACCGCTCCGAAGATGCTGCTAGCAGGACTTTTTATCCGTCCTGCTAGCATGCCGCTCCAGTGTGAAAGCAGCGGCACTTTCGGGTCGGTTTGCAGGCACTATTACTAGCACAATAGTGCCCGCAAACCGCCCCAGTGTGAAAGGGCTCTAACTGCCTGGAGTTTGCATGTTCCCCTGTGTCTGCGTGGGTTTCCTCCGGGTACTCTGGTTTCCTCCCACACTACAAAGACATGCTGGTAGGTTAATTGGATCCTGTCTAAATTGTCCCTAGTATGTATGAATGTGAGTTAGGGACCTTGGATTGTAAGCTCCTTGAGGGTAGGGACTGGTGTGAATATACAATGTATATCTAAATTGACGGCGCTATACACAAGTACCTGAAATAAATATATATATATATATATATATATATATATATATATATATATATATATATTTCACATCACAACGGCTAAATCTGTGTCTGTAGTGCATGTTCAAACCTAATACTATAAATAACATGTTATTAATTTTTTTTTTTTTTTACTCCAGGGAGTATATAAGAAGTTTGGCAATTCTAAAGAAATGCATTAAAATTTAACTAAACCCATTTCGATTTTAGACGATTAAAATATGACTAAAACAATTCACATGATTAAAATAGGACTACAACTAAAATGGCATTTTAGTCCAAAGACTATAGCTAAATCAAAATTAACACCATTGTTTTATTCTTGCACACTTTTGAAATTAGATTTTTTGTGCACTCAAAATTTTGTAAATAACAAATTTTCTCCTTCACTGATGTGCGCTGATTAAGTTGCTCTGATGAGACGGCACTAATATGCAGCCATTTTGGCCACTGATGGGCACCGCACTAATAATGAATGCAGATCCCTTTCAGGAGAGCCGCTTATCGGCTCTCCTCTACTGCACGCGCTGCCAGCGTGAGGGGCGGAATGCTAATAACCGGCACTTCCTAGTTACACTGATCAGCTGCGATTGGACACAGCTGATCACATGGTAAAGAGCCTACATCAGACTTACCATGATCGGAGAGGCTGTGTGTCCAGCGACACACCACCGATCACTGCGCCCCTGAGCAGCCTGTTCTTTAGAATGTCATATGATGCCCAGTAAGGACAAAAAAAAAAAAAAAAAAAACTCGCCAGCCGTCATTTTGCTACAGGCCAAGTGGGAAGGCGTTAAATACATTTTAATCTGGATAAAAGTAGAACACATTGGAACCCCTTGCCTTTTTCTGTCACCTGTCTCCCCAGTGGGGAGGTCACCCATGGTAAACTTTTTGTGACAAAAACAGAAAGGGATGGGGAATCCAAAAGGTTATACTCCTCACCATAAGATGAGAGGAGGAGGAAATCTTCAAATAGGCACCCTGTTCAGGTGACAATTGTGTAAAGAGGGATTTCTTCCTGTCAATTGTGTCTAAGCAGTCAAAACACGTAGAAATGTTAATGGAGTCTAAACACTCGTCTCAATTCCACCTGAATTAACAGCAGTGCACTTCCTGTACCTTCAGCCTCATAGCTGTAGTAATACAGCATGAGTGCTCAACCTGGCGGTCCTCCAGTTGTTGCAGAACTACAAGTCCTATGAGCATTGCAAGGCTGACAGTTACCAGCATGACTCCCAAAGGCAAAAGTATGATAGGATTTGCAGTTCCGCAACAGCCGAGGGGCCACGGGTTGAGCACCAATGTTCTACAGCAGGGGTAGGCAACCTCGGCGCTCCAGCCATTTTGAAACTACAAGTCCCATGAGACATTGCAAACCTGGCAATCACAGGCATGACGGGATTTGTAGTTTCACCACAGCTGGAGTGCCGACATTTGATCATAAAATGTCCCATAAAGTTCAATATGTTATTTACGGTCAGCCAAGGTTGTGCATTTACACAGATACAAAATAATAAAATTTTTTTTATATATATATATATATATATATATATATATATATATATATAATATATATATATATATATATATATATATATATATATATAAAAAACATCTCTATCTCTCTCGGAAGAGTGCAGTTTACCTGGGTCTATGAAATCATGGAAAGATCATAATTCCCTTCTTGCAGTGAGTAACGCACGCAGCCAATCTCACAGGGAACAAACCTCTGTTCACAAGCAGCGGGCATGTCTCCATGGCTGAAAAAATTTATGACGTAAATCCTTTTTTCTCCAAACCTGGAAATCAAGATGACATGGTTATTAGAAAGTATGGATTAGTATTGCATACTGCTTCCTGGTACTGTCAGAGTCGCTAAGACATGATGATAATTTGTACGAGAATGCAGAGGGAAGGTGAAAAAAAAAGTATTTGCACCTTCCAGTGTTTTTTTTTTTTTTTTTGCATATTTGTCACACTTAAACTATTCAGATCAAACAATTATTATACACAAAGATAACCGAATAAATACAAAATGCAGTTTTTAATTAAACTTTATTAAGGGGGGGGGGTTGAGTCCAAACCTGCCTGGCCCTGCGTGAAAAAGTAATTGCCCCCTAAACCTAATAACTGGTTGTGCCACCCTTGGCGGCAACAACTGCAATCAATCGTTTGCGATAACTGGCAATGAGTCATGTGGAGGAATTTTACCCAACTCTGAAGAAATAGTTTTAATTCAGCCACGGGAATCGGCTTCTGCAACACTTCCTGTTATAAATGAGGTGGTGACTTGGGTTGTGGCCACCCCCTCCTGCCCCATGCATGTCCGTGGTACATTGATTGATGTCCTGATGCTGCTGGATGCCGGAATACAAGGTCCTACACAAACCTGGTTTGCTGTCATCTGCCACGTCAACAGAGGGATGTTCCAATATTTGCTGGTTATCTGGCCTTTGGTTTATCTAAGAGCTTATTAAAGCTTACTATCTGGTAAGCATGTATTTTTTAAAAGGTGGAGGATCACTGCAAGGGGTGTCGTTTCACTTTCCACTTTCATACACTGATCCCTACAAAGAGCCAACTGGGGACTCTTCCCATCTTTTAGAAGATTTCCTTTCGGTCCTGGGACTTTTTTTGTTTATGTTCACTATTTTGTGCTTTTGGCACTTTTGTTTTTTTTTTATTATACAACATTGATTGCTCATTTTTGATTTGTATGTCATCCTATTTAATCTTTAGAGGATTCACATATATTTCCACAATCAATTTGATGTCTTTTCACATATACCTTTACACGTTATAAGGGTTTAGCGCAGTTTTTCTCTGCGTTTATTCCATTGTTGTGTATTGCACATTTGAACTGCAGCTCTTATTAGCTTTAGTCTAGTGCAGTGTTTTCTTGTCCATATCCGAAAGGATTTTCCCCCTAATGACCAGGCCATTTTTGCAATACGGCACTTTAACTGACAATTGCGTGGTCATGTGACGCTGTACCAGAAAAATAAATAAATTGACGTCCTTTTTCCCCCCACAAATGGAGCTTTCTTTTGATCACCTTTTTTTTTTGCATATAAACAGAGTGACAATTTACCGGTTCCCCTACCGGCTCACACAGATATACTGCGGCAGAATGGCTCTCCTGTGCGAAATTAGAATATATATCGCGCGTTGCATGCGAGCGCCGCCGGAGGCACGCACGCCCGTTGCGCGATCGCCAGCACGGGGATTTGTGTGTGTAAACACACAAATCCCTGTGCTGTCAGAGGAGAGATGACAAATCGTGTGTTCCTACAAAGTAGGGACAGCGATCTGTCATCCCTCCTAGTCAGTCCCATCCCCACACACTTAGAACACAGTGAGGGAACACACATTTAACCCCTTGATCGCCCCCTAGTGTTAACACCTTCCCTGCCAGTGACCTTTATACAGTAATCAGTGCATATTTATAGATCGCTCTATAAAAATGTCAATGGTCCCAAAAATGTTTTTAAAAGTCCTCCCATTCTGTCCGTCGCAATACCGCTAAAATCACAGATCACCGCCATTACTAGTAAAAAAAAAGAAAAAAGTTTCCATAGTTTGTAGACGCTATAACTTTTGCGCAAGCCAAAAATATGTAGAATACATATTGGCCTAAACTGAAGAAATTTGTTTAAAAAACATTTGGGGGATATTTATTATAGCAAAAAGTAAAAAATATTGTTTTTTTCTAAATTGTCACCTTTTTTGTTTATAGCGCAAAAATAAAAACCGCCTGGGTGATGAAATACCACCAAAAGAAAGCTCTATTTCGAGAGAAAAAAAAAAAAAGACTCAAATTTTGTTTGGGTACAGCACTGCATGACCGTGCAATTTTCAGTTAAAACTATGCAGTGCCAAATTGTTAAAAGTACTCTGGTCAGGAAGGGGGTAAAACTTCCGGGGCGTATATTGATTGGTTTGCGCAAAAGTTATAACGTCTTCAAATTAGGGGATAGATTTATGGCATTTTTTTTTTTTTTTTTTACTAGTAATGGCGGCAATCGATTTTTAGTGGGACTGCGTCATTGCGGCGGACAGACCGGACACTTGACACTTTTTTGGGACCACTGACATTTATACAGTGATCAGTGCTATATATAGCCACTGATTACTGTGTAAATGTCACTGACAGGGAAGGGGTTAACACTAGGGGGCGGACAAGGGGTTAAGTGTGTTCCCTATGTGTGCTCTAACTGTGGGGGTTCACTGGAACATGACAGATCATTGTTGACTTGGGGGAGAGAAAATCACCTAGTTTACAGTTCCCTGTTCTGCCCCCTTCCTCACCGCGAGTCGTCGGCAGACATGAAGTCCGTGGGAACACTCCCACGGCATGCCACCCGCTATCCACCCTGCACGGACCGACGTACAGGTATGTAGATTCGCGCAGGAGAGCCAACCTGCCACAGTATATCTGCGTGAGATGGGCGGCTAGTGGTTAAGGTCATGCCACATCTCAATCGGATTTAAAGTCCGGACTTTGACTAGGCCACTCCAAAGTTTGACTATTGGTATGATCTTTTTATGAAAAGCTGTATTAGTTTAATGCCAGATGTACGGGACGCACACCTTCCAAAAAGTTAAACTTTTGTCTCATCAGTCTTCAGAATATTTGCCCAAAAGTCTCGGGGATAATCAAGATTTTTTTTGACAAATGTGAGATGAGCCTTTGTGTTCTTTTTGGTCAGCAGTGGCTTTGGAACTTTCCCATGGATGCCATTTTTTTCCCAGTATTCTTATTGTTGAATTATGAACACGGACCTTACCTGAGGCAAGTGAGGCCTGCAGTTCTTTAGTGTTGTTCCTGGTTCTTTTATGACCTCCTGGATGAGGCAGCGTTATGCTCTTGGAGTAATTGTGGTAAGACAGCCACTCCTGGGAAGGGTCACTGCTGTTCCAAATTTTTGGAACCAAGTTTTAGCTTGTAACCATTTCCAGATTGATACATGTCAATATATGCTTTTCATATATTTCTTGAATTTCTTTAGAGTGCGGCATGAGGCGTTGCTTTTTGAGATCTTATAGCGTGCTTCTTTGTCAGACTATTTATATAGTCTATATATTTATTAATATCCTATTTATGTGATTTCTTGATTCAACAGGTCTGGCAGTAATAAGGCCTGGGGTGTGGCAAGTGAAATTTAACTCTACTTTACAAAAAAAAAAAAAAAAAAATATGTGGTTAATCACAGTCAGTCAATTACTTTTTCACATAGGGCCAGGCAGGTTGGGACAGCTCATTTCCCCAAAAAAGCGATTGTGAGCCTGGTTCACATTGATACGATTTCCACATGTCGATTCCCAAAAGATGTTTCTGTACTGATTTTGGCAATTTGGGGGTGCGATTTCCATTGACATCTGTGCAGAAACCCACACAGATGTCTCCGAGATCACCCCCGAAAAAGGACTGATGTTCAGCTGAACTCGCACGATTTCATTCCCGCAGTCAGTGTGGAGGAAGAAGGAACTAACACCTTTAAACTGCATTTTGTATTTACTCTGGTTATTTTTGTGTAATATTAAATGATTCAGATCACCACATTTCAAAAAAAAAAAAAAAAAAAAAAAATTGGGAAATTTTTTTTTTTTTTTAACTTACCTTATGCCTGTTGCTATGTGTTCCCTCGAAATCTACCTTCTTCAGCGCCTGGGCTCCTGACGTCACTTACCTCGGCGCAGGAAGGGAGATCACCTCTCCCCCTTCCCTCTAGGCAATCTGGGACATGAGACAGGTCAAGATGATTGCGCGACCAGACAGCGCGCGGCTCGCGCATGCACAGTGGGTGCCCGGCTGTGAAGCTACAGCACGGCGCCCACAGTTACAATGCAGCCGCCGAAGAAGAGGGAGACAAGCAGGGCTTTGAACCCCCCGCATTGCTGGACCCTGGGACAGGTAAGTGCCCGATTAGTAAAAGTCAGCA